>NC_039484.1:12416472-12504325 GCF_003590095.1 Trichoplusia ni | reverse complement strand
TTTCCATGAATATTTTTGTTTTTATGTTGCATACATATTTTTAACCATTGTATTAAACTTTTAAATAAAATTTTCGATTGCACAGCCATGACCAGAATTTTTTATTTAACATTTTGTATTTATTAGTCGCTCGCTTGGACCAAGTAAATATACTTCATTATCGCTCAGCAACACGTCAATAATATGTAATTAACCTTCATAAACTGAAATTAACTTCTAGATATTTAAGAGTGCTGCATTTATCTGGCTTGCGAGCACCGAAAACGCGTTGCTTTTTTTTTGGCAACACCAAATCCTGCAGTAACCGCAATGGGCTTGAAACAAAACACTGCAATGTGTCCTCTACCTAAGATATATTATCTTACCTCAATAAAGACAAGTGTACATTAGTTCGAGATTAGTTCATCAAACTAACGTACTTGTCTCAGTGTTCATATTATCGTGAGTCCTACCTTAATTGGGGACTCAGACATATAGATGTTAATCTTTGCACATGGGACTTTGGCTTCAGAGCGATACAAGTACCTACCTCCCTGCTCAAATCTTAGTACTTGGAAACTACGGTATAATATGTATTTGTAGAACATCTCAAACCAGTTCTCTAACAACGTTATATTCTATACATCTGTAAATTATTATCCAGTGTTCAAATTTACACCAGTATTAAATTAAATATCTAACTGTTCGCTTCGATTTTGTGCGATGCGAAATGTTAATTATTTAGAGCACTAATGCAATAGCATGTTTTCGGGAACGTGACGCAATAAACCAGCTGTCGATTACATATTCATCTACTAGGTGCACATAAAATTAACACAACTAATCAAAAATTGATCAAGGAAATTAATTATACAGTCTTACAAATGCGAAACTATTTATTGCTCCGTAATTTCAATTTAATTCAACATAAATTCCAAAGGATAAGTGATCAGAGAATCGATATTAATTAGTTGGTCCGGTACGTCGAGCAAGAGCTTTAAAAATAGAAACTATTTTCGATAGAATAGTTGGAGCGATCCCGGGAATGATGTAGCTATTCGAAAACGTGTTAGCCTTCAACTTATTTCACAGCCAGTTAGGAAATGACCAAGTTTGCTTCCTCTAATTCCCGAAAATTTAATTGAGAAAATGAAACTCAACGCGGGCGTCTCTCCGAGGATAAATTACGAAATTGTTTTGAAGGTGAGCTATCAGAATTTAAAATTTCTTTAATGCAGTTAGTTAGTTAAAAGTATTAATAATAATAAAAAGTCAGCATCTAATTTTTAATTGCTCTCTAAATTTCATCAGAGCAAAAACCGCAACCATTTTCTCCATTGTGTTCGAGACTGTAAGCTATATTCATAAAAGAAAACTGGTCTCAAGATTTCTGAATGCATAATACTTTTCACAATATTGAGACCCTAAAAGTAAAATAAATTCATTAAGAATTTCCACATCGAAGGAAACTCTTATTATTACAAAAGAAAGACAACATTCGCGAAAACTTTTTCCTCTTTACGACGGCGTAAGTCCCAAAAATTTTAATGTACCGTTGGCAACTTATTATTCACAGTAAGAAGAATGTAAAACTCGGTTGCGGAACGAGAAAAGTAATATAAAAAAATAAACAAATAAGTCACAAAACCCACTCGTGAATAATAAAATAAGCGACCTGTATCCGATACAACACACAAAACACGTAATAAACAAACGGGTTTGCGAATAAAAAGCTATTTCCCGATGGTGGGACGGGCCAAATTTATCGGGTCGCTCGGCAAAATATAGGTGCAATCCTGCCAACGGTGGAAAGGTGATTTACGTACGCGATGTCTATGAAACGCAAGAAATAAAAGGATTTGTGTATCTTTCGGTGCGCCGAAATTGTGTATCAAGCTCGATTGAGATATAAGTGTCGTTTACAAGTGTCACCGGCCGATATATTAAGCGCCGTTGACGTTTCAAGTGCTGTGCACACGTTGTTATCGTCGCTACATACTCTTCACGACGTTATTTCGGGACAAGACTATTACCGCCGTACTGTAGTGGTTTACTTTTTTGGGGAGTCACGTACGTGTAGTGTGAAGTGTTATCTGTTTCTTAGAAGTTGGCGAAGTCTTAAACATCTACCGTGGAGATGGTCGACCTGAATTTACTAAGGCTTTAGCTTAGCTTACAACGTGTTAACATTCTCAAACTCAGCAACTCTTTTCTCACTTTCTGAGAATACAGCTTTGATTAAGGTAAAATAAAACGAAGGTCAAAAAACACCAATAACGTGAACGATTTCTAGCGCAAACTTATTTGGTTATTTAAATTTCATCTAACACCCGAAGAAACCCTCTATTTATATTTCCTTTTGGAAAAAATCCCGCATTTAGCAATATTGAATTGGATCAATAATCGATTCAAATCGTTTGCGGTGCCGACATGGCCGCTAGAGCTCACACGTTTTCGATGACCACGCAGATCAGACCGACCCTTACGAAATTGAATTGGTAGTTATAAATTACCATCGGCACACGTACCTACACTAAATAGATATAAAATATAGCTGGGAACAAAGGTGTTGCTTTATATGTTGGCCGAGCTTTTCTAAAAGTCAACCTTTTCGATCATAACGTCTATCATAATTACTGAACTATCTGAGATGCGGCCTGAATCCTCTAGTAGTACTCGTGTTTATTTTTTACTTAGCTTTTCCCTTTCAACTTTAGCCACCAAAGAGATTTTTAGATAAAGTCTAGTTGGTATTTATTTATTTTCCTTCACACGGAATCACTGAAAATAAACTTAGTTGAGCCAGAGCCCAGAATACTGCGACAAGGATTCGAAAGCCAAACCGCAGATAGTTTTAAAACGTTTCCCAAAATGTTTGATTTATAACATTATTAATACAATGTCTTCCGCACCAAATCTTTATAAATAATAGAGTGCTGAGTTCATAGAACCATGAAAGCTATGAGAGATAAAATAAAGTTCTTACATTATTTCCTTGAGGAATATTTTTCTAAGTCTCATGTGGATGGCATTTACAACCTTCGTAAGAACACTCACACAAATGACTGAATATATTCTAGCGTCTTACATATTACCGTCCCTACCTATTGGCGTACTTGAAATT
Organism: Trichoplusia ni; assembly: GCF_003590095.1. Lineage (NCBI taxonomy): Eukaryota > Metazoa > Arthropoda > Insecta > Lepidoptera > Noctuidae > Trichoplusia > Trichoplusia ni. The sequence continues at coordinate 12,501,222 of NC_039484.1, read as the reverse complement.
CTGCAAAGAGGTTCGTAATATTTTTGCAGACTATCATAAAAAACGATCTAACAATAAATCAATGTTGTAAAGATATTAGTTAAACGAAGAATGCGAAGTCGTTACAACAAAAAACTAGGACATTATTCTCATCGGGAATGCCCAAAAAAGCTTAAAGTCTAACGAACTCAAATAAATTAAAACGACTCAACCAATTAATCTAAATCAGAGCTTTGAGGTTGTCGCTAAAAACACATGTACATAATATATATTTCGAAATAATTCAAACTGCCTTTTATAAAGACCTGTTAGACAGGATCACAGTATTCGTATTGATTTCACCCAGTTTCGTGACGTTGAAATTTATAGCTACAATGATACCCCATTTTCGCATCCATTTATCCTCAATATGCGATAGGTATTCGTCTTGAATACATTTTATTTTAGTCTCAACCAAAATTTCTTTTATTTTGTTTCCAAATGGGAATTGTTACTTTGTGCCCGGAATGGAATCCCCTGAAACTGCCTATAATAAATGTCGGCAAACAGCCGAAAACATAACAGGTATCCTCCAATCGCCTTTAAGGGGCCCTCGATATAATACAATTATTATTTTTAAGTATTTGTTCGGTTCCAGTTTAGATAATACCGCCTAATGGGCTCGCATTGTTATAATGTTTGAACATTTATTGTATAACATTACCCAAAATGGTTATTTTTGGTTACAGTGAAGGTGGCGCTAGAATTTCCACTTAGTAAGTACGTACTTAACAAGACAAAATATTTACCGCCCTTTTCCGTCGACAATATTCTAATAATACTTTAATGCTACTCATCATAAAGTATGCCGATGCCGATATGATTACTTAGTACTTACATTATACTTCAGACAGATCCGACATACTCTCCTATGTTATAATATTCACAAGGAGATTTCAGAAAAACTAAGAGAAAGGTAGGTATTACCGTAATAGGATTTCACATAGACGGTATTGAGAGAATAAAATATTCAAAACCCCATACGCACCGGGTGTTCGCAGATGGAAAGTCATGAGACGTTACCGCTCGTATATTCAGTTTAATAGTTCATATTAGAGCCATAAATAAGAAAGTTCCAACTCACCTTCCAAATAAACTGCAGTAGAGGCAGCTTTGTCATTCTCTACCACTGGTCGAACCGTTTCATAGGATATCGCTTCTAACATGTTGTACCTTAGGTCTAGTACAATCAGACTTCTTATGTCCTCCAATATGTCTTCGTAGAAGTTTTTAATCTTATTTCCAGATAGCGTCAATTTCCTCAGCTGCGTGAGACCTCCGAACGCTCTCTCTGATACGTATTCAATGGCATTGTTATCTAGAATCAGTTCTTTCAGTCCCCAGAGATCACTGAAAGCTAAATTCCCAACCATTGTCAATTTATTATTTCTCAAATTCAATCGGGACAGATTTTCAAGTCCTTCTAACATTTCCCTAGTTATAACAGATATGTAGTTATAATCTAAATTTAGTTCAACTAGATTATTCAAATGTTTAAAGCAGCCTTCGTGAATCAAACTCAAGTTGTTGTTCGATAAGTGTAAAACGTGAAGATTGGGTAAGCCGAAAAACACGTCTCTCTTCAATTCTGAAATTTGATTTTCATCTAAGCTCAAATTTGATAGCATCATCATCTGGGCAAATGAATGTTTCTCCAAAGTGGTGATCTTATTCGATTTTAATACGATCTGTTTCACAGTTGATGAGTTCGTGAATGCGTATGGTGGGATTCGCTTGATAGTCCCAAACTGTATGGAGATATGTTGTAGCCTGTCCAGTCTTATAATAGCCTTCGCAGGTATAAAGGTAAGCGCGTCGTCCGATCGAACGTTAAACATTAAATGTTCTATTTCAGACTGAGATGAAAAGCTAGGCCAGATGAGATCTTCTTCGGTGATTCCACCGCCGAATACCCAGCAGTCAGCCCTCGTGGCCATTTTTGGCTTGTTACTGTCACAATAACAGTGTACTTTAGATCGCCGATCCACTATGTCGCAGACGTTAATAAACACTGGTGAATAATATAATCTTTCCATTTTCGGTTGAATGTCTTCATTTTTGCTTTCGGTTACTGTTAATTTGACAGTCATCAGTGATGTTATGATGATTAAATATTTTGTTACTTGCTCCATTGTTGTTTTCAAAATGGCGATACCTGAAACAATTAGAAAAAATATTTCAGTTACGTACTATAACATAAAAGGAACTATAGGTGTCGAAGCAAATACCTTGATTTATTTTTGATTTCCAAAAGATATAAATAATAAAAAAAAAGTAAGAACGATAATGATAGTGTTCTTATACCATTCCTAACTGCTAGTTTAATAGTTCGCGATAAGAACTAACAGTCGTAACTAATTTGATAGGCGCTAAACTTTCCACCACATTATTAGAAAACGTTAGAATAAATTCACCACTATCGGTTATCTTTTACACATAAATCTTAGGAACTGAACGAAATGGAAACTGAAATATAATGAAACTAGACAAGACAAGGACTTACACGGTTTTAATGTTTCTGAGTAGAAGGTGATAATATGTTTTTAAGAAGCGTTGAAACTATTAGTAGTATACTACGTCATACGTGCTAGTATAATTTTGAATATCGATGCCAGTTGAAGCCGCGCTCTTTTGTTTTTGTTGCTCATTTATTTTTTCATGAGCAAAATAAACAGAAATGAAGGCAATGAACACGACTTGTATTAATATCGATACGATAGCTATACTGTCATTTAACGACCCAAATTACGATATATGGCGATACAATGTAATTACACGTACTGTGCGCGTGCCGCACATACACACGAAAAATACTTTTTTCATATAGCAGTGTAGATACCTCACGAAGGGCCAGTTCACTCCCTTTGATATATGACCCTCATAAATATACCAAATATTCGGTTTCACACATCGCTAGGTCACGACATGCCTAAAAAATGTCTTTCGTTAACAAGTGTTAGTTTAATTATTTATTCAAAATAAAATTAACATGGAGGAATTAATATAATGGAGAATATTCGATGTCTCTACGAGTTTTGTCAGCCGTCGGATTTTAGGATTTTGAAACTATAAAGTTGCTTTTGGTTAAAGTTTCGAAAGCGGATTAAAAGTAGTGCTCCCGGGTTTTAAAATGCATTTTTAACGCGGATAAAAGTTTTTATCAACTATTTTTGTGTTTCGTTAAAATCGGATTTGTGTGACCAGGATTTTAGATCTCGCCAAGAACAATTTAAAGTGGATTTGGGAGAAGCCAAGCCTGTGCAGTTAAAAGTGAAGTTCTGTGATCTTTGGTTAATGGAAGCTGACATACTGCTGACCAGAAGTGAAATGGCGTTTTTAAATTCGGGAATTTAAATTTAGGCAGAATTTAAAAGTTTTATTAGCTTTGACTAGCACCGAGTTGAACTATTAATTGGCTGAATGTATGATCCTTGTGTGGCTCGAATTTTTATTTCAAAGTTTAGTAATATAATTATTTGTACGTTTGCCATTTTATTTACTGTTAAAGAGATTTAAAATTCCAATTGATTAAACATTCATATCTGTTACATTTACCGTTTTAATAATTTTGGTTCTTTAATTATCACAAACTGTTTCTCAAGGTTTTGTATTTACTAATAAGATATTCTTATCAAAACACCAAAGTACGGCATTTTGAACTATTTATAACTAGATAATAATAGATGGAGAAAGTTAAAAGTTTTTACTTTTCAATAATTCATGTGTTTTAAGCACCGGGTGTTTATTACAACCTGAAGTTTCCGGATCGATGTATAAAAGGTCAAATTTTATTCAATAATGAACATTGACAACTATGGACTGATCTTTCATTTAGATGATCAGGGAAAAAGTGAAGTGTGGATAGAATAAAGCGAAATTACTCTGTAAAGTAACGTTGGCTAAGTTGGTTGGCGAAAACAATTTTTTGATAAAAAATAAGTCTTCATCTAGTAATGCAACGTTTGCCACATACGCTGTCAATTTTTTTTAAGAATTATACATGTTTAATCCCCAGAACTTAATAATATTGAAATAAACATAGCTATTTTTTGAGAAGCGCTTCAAAACCTATTAAGGGTTTATGTATTTAGTTATATCTACAGCATTACCACAACGATATTACGTGTAAATGACGTCATGACGATATGAAATCGCTCAACGAATCAGTAAACTAGTAAGATGAAACATCGACAAAGTTTGCGTAACATTCGCGAAGGATGTCTTGGGCGGAGTAATTAGGCATCAGGTGATGTAGCTAACTTGCACAAATTAATATCAACGGTAAGCTTATACGAGCGCGGATTTAGTAACGTTATTAGAATGTGATATCTGTGTAAACTTGTATTAGTTTTAGATTGGAATATATTATGATTTGTTTGTGTATTTTGAATGCGATTTATGTTACACTAGCTTTTCGCCCGCGTCGAGGTCGGTTATATCGCGTTTCCAAGAGAACTCTTCAAAAGTCCGGGATAAAAACTATCCTATGTTCTTTCTCAAGGTCAACTCTATCTCTGTACCAAATTTTATTAAAATCAGTTCAGTGGTTTAGACGTGAAAGCGTAACAGACCGACAGACAGAGTTACTTTCGCATTTATAATATTAGTAGGGATCTCTAAAAATAGATGTGGAGGAAGAGGCCTGTTGAAATAGCGGGCTACAGTGGTTTGAATTATTTGTTGTGAATTAAGGGTGTACCAACTGCAGTCGGCTCTATTTAAAGTTGTTTTCGCTTTAGCAATTACACTCATCATACTTTAAGACGCAAGCAGCAATAGGAGAACGAGACCTAAAAGGAATAAAAGAAGAAACTTTGCACTTTATTCTATTCAAACACCTAAATTGCTCAAAAAACTTCAATGTCTCTAATACTAGTCATTGGGTACCGAAGAGTCCGTGGGTCGTGTGGAAAAGGTCCTGCCTCTACTACCCCGTACGCGTATAGGTCGTTTTTTTATAGATTGCATGGTCTTGTTCACTTTAAGACATGCTATCAGCCGTTTGCTAGAACGCCATTTCGTGGTCACACGTTGAGCGATACTTAGGCAAGTGACGTTCTTAATATTTAGTAGTCTACATACCACTTGATAATGACAGCGTGACGACACAAGGGTGACGTTTGTGTACCCATCGTTCTTGATGTTGTTTTCGTAAGTAAAAAAGCATATCCAAAGCGTCTATAAATAAACTTGATTAAAGTATCCAGAAAGTTAAATAAGTGAACTTTATGGATATTTGTTTATTGATAGCAAGGGCAAATGGCCTTCGCGTTTAATGGACACAGTTTAAGTAATGAACGTCATACATAAGTAATTCGATAAATTGTCAAAAAATTGTGAACCATGTGATTACACACGTGTCGAAAAAGTTATTATGGAGAATGGTGTTTTAAACGTTACTTTTTGAGCAAAACTCCTGGGGCCTCTTTCCATTTCCAGCATCAGATCAGCTCTATGTCATAACGTAATATTGGATTGTCGCGCAATCTGAAACCGGGAACTAGAAGTGGATCAAATTCAACTTGCATGATTTGATTACAGACAAATACAACGGGACAGGTGGAATTGGCATGGAGTATTTTAAGATTAATTATTTGCTGCTCACAACTTGTGTGATTTGAAAAAGTGATGTAGGTAGGTACTACAAGGTTTAAATGTTTATTCGTGACATACATTTATGACACCGAATATAATGTACTTGTCGATAAATTCTATGCTAAAGATTAGTTCTAAAATATATGCCTGCCTTCGGCCCATCGAGTAACTCAGTTTGGGACGTCCATCAGTCGAATGGACTGAAGCCAGTAGAAGGTAATTGAATATAACTGAATACGGGAGACGTGAGATCAGATGTTACCGCTAGATGTTAGAGGCGTATGAGTTACAGTAGATTCGAATACGCGGAATAGTAATATTTGATGGATTGTTGTCTTTTATTGGTAACATAAAACATAACAAATTCGGAGGAAGCCGTGGCTAAAAATAAAAAAGTACAATTTAATCTACGCTTGATACTGTCTTTCCGTGTATGGGTTCCAAAATATGTCATATGCCGAATTCACGCATTAACACATCTTTGACAGTCATTATGGGTAGTCAGAACTTAGATAGTCTAACGAGAAGTATTATTTGATTTTATTGATACAACTTTTTAAGGAAACAGTCATTCAACAGCGAGTTAGACTCAACACACAGTCGTTCCCAACAATTAGGATAAAATCAATAACTTTTTGGGGTAATTGGTAACTTATAATTTTTTCGAACGTCATCAACTTCTTAATATCGATTTTTGTTTTTAATTCTTGTTATAACAGCAACAGCAACAGTCGGATTTAAAAAATCAACTGACCAGCTTGATCACTAGCTAGTTGGATTTTTTCTATCGCTTGAATCGTCAGCCACAGCCCGACAAACAGCGACACCATAATAAGTGGGACCCGTATTCAACCTTTGGGTATGGAAACCTAAAATCCAAATAATTAAAATCTAGGCTGGAAAAGATATTCAACCTTCTCATCTCTGAAACATTAAATATTTCAAACACATATTTCCTTTTGTTCCTATTTTCTATAAGTAACGTAACACATTACATTGTTTAAAGCTTTGATCCAATTTCCTTTCACACTATGTCATTGATTTTAGTATTAGTCCATTCATGTAGAAACTGGTGTATCTGACAGCCTTTATTATAGGAGATGTATAGCGAAGCTTCAGGTATTGAAGTAACTAAACCTCTTGGGGATAGAGCTATTAATTAAAATGAAATGTTGGTTTTGTAAAACCTGTCAAATGCGAGTCGGATTAGCGGCACTGAGGGTGTAGAACAAATTTTTCAAACTAATCATCCTCTAATTAAATGAATTATCCTGCTAACGGTAGCATAAGCTAGATTATTTTAACTCTTTGTGGTTACAGGAATACATACATATACATACATATTGTAATTGTATATGTAACAAATAAAAAAAAAAAAGTTGAAAAATATAACTTTTAAACTATCAAGGTTCATGAGATGCAGCCTGATGACAAACAGACCGACAAATAGTGGAACCTCAGTAAGATTCTGCCTAGTAAAGTTCCGATATCACACTTTCGATACTCAACCCTAAAAATATCCATACTATAATCAACTATTATGCCAATATTCGGTCAATAGTCTCAATGCCCTCTTCCCACACAATACATATATTCGTTCTAAATCTATTATGACGTGTTAGTTCAATGTCCTTAGGTCTCACGAATAATGAGAAAACTTTAATTAAACAGCGTGACCTTTTCCTGTCTTACTAAATAAATATTAAGTGATGGAAGCTATCAAGCAACGTTCAGTGTTTGTGTAGGCTACACAATGTTTTTGGGCCTAGAAGCAAGGTTACGACGTGTTTTCTTAACATACATTCTCGGTCTAGATTTGCCAGTAAATCTGAGTATAATGTTGAGTTAATATATTAACAAAATACTTTGATTTAGGAGAATGTTTAGGGTGTTTCTTATAGCATTTACTTATGAGGGTAATGCAGAGTAATTGTAAGCTTTAAACGTAACTTTGAGAATAGTTAAGTACGTAAAGCTACGTCACATTTCTTCGTATGGTTTATAATCTGACACCTGGTTGTACATCAACCAATAGAAGAAGTGGCTATCGTATAGAATGGTTGACAATAAGTCTTTACTTTGTTCTATGAAAGATAAAATAAAAACGAGAAAACTCGCATTTTTAGTTTATCCTTTTTCTTTGAAAAGAAGACTTTTTAAAACATACAGATCTCACCTTTAAAATATAAATTTCTTATTGTACGGTTCTCATTATAAATAAGATATATGATTATATAGTAATTCGCCTATACCGTATCCAATGTAGAAAAACGTATTACAATTTACTTAGCAGTTTCTACCTACTCTGCGTACATCAGACTTATAAACTAAAATTTACACCCACCCTCTGTGACCGGACTTTCGAAGCATCCTTTACTAAAAGGAAGGACTAATACGGTAATGCTTTGTCCATTCCTGAAGTACTAGAGGTTTAGTGTGTAGGAGCAATGTATTACATACCACAGTGACGATATATGTTCGGGATAACATTCGTAGCCGAAATATAGGTCCTCCTAATTGTAATGAATGACCACACTGTATATTGAAAGCATTGGTTAATGTTGTTGTATATTTTTACTAGAACATGATAATAAATAGAGACTAGGAGGGAAAAAGGAAAGCCTAAGAATAGATAGACCAATGAAGAAGAAAAAGTGACAAAACACCCTTACAGGGAAGTGTAAGAGATGACAGGATCGATAAAGATAAAAAAAGCAACAAAAATCGCACTTCTTACAGTTTATAATAGATCAATATGAAAACAATGTCAATGGTCGGGGGTTTAAAAGTATATTTGAGTTTTTTATGACGTAAAAAAGGCATAAAAAAATGCCTGCACAAAATTTGCTTCGAATTAGTACCAATACATAACAAAATAAAATTACAATGATTTCTACAACTCGCAACAATTACAACAAACTGCTATAGAAACAAAAACCTATTTCCCTACTCCCAACTCACATTCCAAGCCAACCATAATTTCAAGTGAAAAAGAAATATATTTACGTCAAGCGTACAATCTAGGAGTTGTGATTCTTGGCTTATTGCTGCTATTATTAAATTTCATCTGAAGCCCGGCTCTTGTTCCCGAGTGCACTAAACAAGGTTGGTATCTAATCAACACGTTCAAATTATCCTATACAAGCTCACTTCTATACCTTAGCTTGGTACGAAGAGGAAATTGCTTGCATAGTTCATAGGTACGAAATTAAATGTAATTTGAAAGATAGCGGTACGGTGTTAAATATTATTTTGAAGTAAGAATTATAATAGGTGAACAGTTTAACGTGACGATGTAATTATGTCATTATATTAGGGTAGTTTAATCTAAGGCTGAGGAGATATTTTAGTTGTAGGTCTTACATGATATTTTAATAATAACCTATTGGACTTACGACACTAAGACTTCGATACGAATAGGTTTTCATGATGATGAGGATACTTTTAATTTTGTCCCCATAAATGCATGACCCCAATAGTTGCTAAACCTTGAATTATACAAAACCACCAGTTTGGCTCTTTTGCAATGGCACTTTGACAATGTGGTTCCACAAATTTATAATCTGCCAAAATTTCAAAAGTCTGCTGATAGACAAACAGAAGAGCACACAAATGAGTCATATGATGACACGGCAACAACAGCAGGTATTTACTTCTAGCTTTTCGTGTTAATAAATCTGTATCGACCAATTCAATCGATATAAGTCGTCAACAGACCGATACTTATCAGTAACAGGCGTTCAACCTAAAAATGTATCTCGTAATTACTTACCTGTGGAAAAATAACTACGAAACGACTGTGCTATTGTATATACCTTAAATTTAAATGCCGTCGAACGCTCTATACGTTTATGGTAACTTACATGCTACGCATTCAGAATAAATTGATAACAGTTTACTCATGAGCATTTATCGAAATCGCACTACTAGTTTTGAACCTAACCGGAGACTATTAAACCGTTATTAAATAGTTAGATACCCTTTGCATGATGAGAAAATAGGTTTTCATGACATAACTGCCGTCAGAGATCGTATTTTGTATTGAAACAGTACGGTTCAGACCACAATTTGAAAAGAATTGTACACAATCAAATTCAAAGAATAGATATTACAAAATAGGTTAAAACAAAAAGGTTTTAGTGAAAACATACTAAAACAAATTCCTACGTACCACTAAAATACCAGCACTTCGTAAACCGGATTGTGCTATCTGCCTTTGTTGATGACTCTACTAAAATCACTCTATATAATTATAGTGTTTCAAGTATATAGGTATATGTAGCTATTTGTTACTCGATACGTTGGCTCGACATAATGTTTAAAGATAAAACGTAATTTATGCTTCATTAGCTCATAGGATTAGATTTTATCTCCGATCTTTACGACGCGTACTGAGGGTGTTATGACAATGATATTTTGTTTTAACGTATAATCGCGCCTTTAGTTATAGAAGACGTAAGCAGAATATTTATTTCATAGAGAATAAAACAAGATATTTATAGAAAACATCGAAAAATCTTTAAGTATTTATCTATACTAATTTTATAAAGCTGAAGAGTTTGTTTGTTTGTTTGAAGGCGCTAATCTCAGGAACTACTGGTTCAAATTGAAAAAATCGTTTTGTGTTGAATAGACCATTTATCAAGAAAGGCGACTAATAGGAGCAAAGATACAATGGAAAATGTGGAAAAAACGGGGAAAATTATTGATCTTCGAGGGCTTCCGTTGCGTGCGCTGCGAAATCGGTCCAAGTTCTTCTAACCACGTGGCGGGCAACGGCTAGTTTATATAATCGTCTTCGTATTTTATCTGATTTACCCCAAAAGCTGGTCAAATCGATTGCTCTTTGATTAGCCCCTTTCAAGTCTTCCGGTGTAGCCCTAATTGGGCATCTGGAGCAGACTAGTAAGTGGTCAATAGAACGAGGTTAAGCTGTCTAAATATAGCGTGGAGGAATACTGTTCTTTTTCATTATTCTTATTCGTCTATTACTTACTTAGAATGTACATAATGGTATTGGCCTGTTGGGGTAGTGATTAGCGGGTCGCCGGTTCGAATCCTGCTTAGGAAAAAATATATGTGGAGAGTACGAACATTCAAATTTGTCTTGGCCGCTAATGGGCCAGGACGCCCATTGTTCTTTATTTATAATATTTATGTACTGAAAAACATATAATATAAAGTTTATCAGGTATCTAACTTTCATAAAACTATCTTTGCTGACTGTGACTAGGTGGCATTATTAAAAAAACAGAGGTACAAAAAAAATCAATACACGTTATGTAATGTTTCGCCAGCATTACTCCCTACCTATTTGTAATCTTGGCAAGTGCACTGAACAAGGATGGTATCTAATCAACACGTTCGCAAATTAGCATTCTGCGCTACGTACTCGTTTCCACATGTTAACACTATTAAGGAAATAGGTTAACTACTATTTAGTACGAAGGAAAGTGGAAATGTAGATTTGGGGGTGCCATCCTCTTTGTGGGATACGGGATGACGTTAAGCCCTGCCTTGTTCGGATCCAGGAATTGCTTCACACCCACGACAAACGAGCTTAAACAGAATTTTGAAGTTTTTGCAGCTCATGTAAAATATTTTATAAGATTAATCTTATGTAGCCTGTCAATTAAGGATTGTTCGTTATTTTATAATAAAATTTTAAGTTTCTTAAAAAAGACGTTTTTGGGGCCCTTCTGGTTCTATGAATGGATTTATATGTAAGAGGTTCGATCCCAACGAGGAAAATGGCTGATGTGACTTTTTTATAGTTTGATGTACTTTCAAACTTATTTAAGACACTGAAAAACGGTGCAGGAAAATGTTTGGAGGATACCTAGGTTTGAAAATATTGAGATCTGAAATTGCCAACCCTCAGTGATCACCGCTCAAACCTTCCCTATACAGCAAGAGGCCTGGGCCCAGTAGTGGGCTTTTAAACGCTGGTATTACTTTATTGTCATATAAAAAATCGATCCCCACAAATTTGTTGGAATCTAATACGTGTTTCCTGATCTAACAAACTGTTATTACCGACATCAAGATACAACGCGAACAATCACAAACAAATGTGATCATCACCACCTTCCCTTTTTTATATTAAGGTTACAAATGATTGTACTTCGGTTCCGTACTCGAAGAGAAATGGATATTGTTCCTCCAATCGGTTGCGCAACTAAGGCGCTAGAATCCCACCAATCGAAATTGGATTTGAACAATATTGCTTTAATACAAACGTCGGATACGAAACGACGATACATATTTTAAACATCAGGTAATAATACACTCGTATCTGATAATTATCCTGACCGAAAAACGTATAAAGGTCCATACGAGTCCCTGAAGATCAAGAATAAAACGCCTATAAAATAAACGGTTGTACAGAGGAGCACGTAATCGGTCCCAAGAGGCTGGCGAACATGGTTGGCTGTCATCCGCCTCTGGCAACCGAGCACCCGTGTCAACCAACCTCGCCTCACATAAATAATACGGCAGTTCACCACAGAATCACCTTCCCTGCCTACTAGGACCTCTTCATACTGTCGTCAGTCTCTTTTTCCAATTATTTTGGGACCGGGATCCTATTTAATTAGATGCATATGTTACTCGGAGCCACTTGACATCTAATCTCCATAAATTTATGTTTACCTGTGTCGTGTTTGTGACGTTGAAATGTTTTTCTTCCTTTTAAATTAAATTGGAACTTTATGATTTCATTTTTAGATACTTTTGACGTTGTCTGATATTTAGTAAGAATATTTTGATTTGTTCAATTAGTTTTGTTGTTTAGTGTTCGAGTGGCGATTGTTTGTTATTCAAACTGTCGGTTGTGTGTGATAAATTTTAATTAATTTTTAGTCGGAATCCAATATGGAGTGAGGATGCCTATTCAAAACTTTGCTTGAAATCGTATTCATCCGATTATTATACTAATACTATACAGACAAAGTAGGTTTATAAATATATTATATTATATGAAACTTTAAAAAAAGCAGTTGCTGTTGTTTTCATTTTTTATTTTTATTTTCTCGCAACAAAACTCGTAACTCGTATTTTACACACAATGTCTATCATTTCTAATTTTATCTTATTTTGACGCAACAATTTTGGGTTTCCTGTGACCTTCAAAACCTGTGGTCCTTATTTATAGCTCAAAGTATTTAGTGTGAGGTTTATCAAACCCTGTGGATCTAACCTCAACATTTTCTGTTATGAAACGGATAGGAAGGGTAATATTTTTCGACATGATTTATTTATCTTTCACGATTTATGAAGCTTTAATCTGTTCTCAAAATAACTCAACGAAAAATCGTTTAGAATTTAGCTTTTTGGTTCATAACTTTATATTAAAAGATTTTATCAATGTTAAAGAAAACTGATCTATTTCTTGAACCTCAAGTCGAGTGCTCTGATTGGTTATTACACTTTTTGATCAACCAATCACACTCCAATGAAACTTCCAATATTAAATCAAACAGCCTTTTAAACCTGGCTTACAGCTTTTTATAAAATGATTGCTAAGTGAATAAGAGGTTTTATTCGAAACAAGTACACAGTCATTAGCTCAAAGTATCGCTGGCTGAAGATTTCTCTTCATTAAACGAGAATTTCTTAGAAGCTTGTATCTCCGGGCTTCAGCGCTCAATCGATCGGAACGCGGGTCCTTCAAAGGCATCTTAAGTCGATATTTAATAACTGAAGAACTGATCTGTTGAAGTCAAGGGCTATTTAACGATATGTAAGAAAGACGGCGCACTGCTTCTGAGTTTGTTGCACTGTTTCTTCTCTCGCATTGAAAGCTCATAGGACTAGGGGAAGAGTGCGGTCCGAATATGGGAGCTGTCCAAGGAATTTTGACCTTCAGAAAGAGTTACTTAGTAGACTAATTTAAATCTGTCCGTCCGTCTGTCGATCCGTCCATCCGTAGAAATTTTCACAGATGGTGTATTTCGGTCACCGCTATAACAACAAAAAATAAAAATTAACTAAGTTCCCATAAGTGTTCCTGGACTGCTTTTAACAATATTTTTATAATAATAATAAATAAAATAAGGTCACTCTTTATGGGGACTCCCAGCTCTTTCTTGCCTTAACTGGCTGGCTAGAGAGGGGTCGCTAGAGCTATATGCTCGGGGGTGGAAGTGTCTAATGGCGTAATAACGAGGAAACCCGCTCCGGGTCCGTGACCCGCGATGGTGAAATCGGTGTCGCACCTCTCTACACCCCTAGCCGCTCGCATTGGTGTTGCCCACCTGCTGTCAATCGTGACGGTATCATAGGGGGCCCATCTAGTGAGCGGCGAGTCACCGCCTGCCAATTTGTTTTGCATTACCATGTGTAAAAAGGCAGGTGCCATAGTTCTCCGAATTATCTAAGGAACTGGTCCACACAACATGCCTCATTTTATAATAGCCTAATTATTTTTACATACATACTTGCAATAGTTTTGCATCTACTTTGGATTCTTCATGTCTGTTCTCCCATAGAGCGGAGGTGAATGATCCCTAGTAGATGCACCATCACATTGTAGATTAAAGTTCTCAAGAAGGCCTCTGCGCGTTGGACCTGTGTCCCCGTGTACGCCTTTAAAAAGGACCGGGTCTCTTCCCATGAAGTTAACCCGTGAATTAAAAGAGATACAAATAAAATAAAATCGGTATTCAAAGAGCTTTACTGGCTTCTTAACCACTAACCCTGGGCTTTAAATTTTCCATAATTCGTTTTTGAAGAAAATAGGACTAAGAATTTGTAGCTACGAATGATCCTGACAAGGGACGCGGCGCGATCAAAACTAGTCTGGCAATAATAAATACGCGTTGCATCATTTAATAACACAATAGTGATCAACTATTCAACCGATTCCGAGTTACAGCGCTACAAACTATACGACGGCTCCAAGCGAAGACCCTAGAGACTGAAGTGTGTTAGACTCAGATGATGGAGTCTAATTTATTTAAACTGTTTTCGAGTATGATTGGCTAAGGTTTATTGATTGTGGTAGTTGGTTACTGTAGGGTATCGGAGGGCCCAGATTAAATGTTTGGATGTTTCCATATATCACCCTGCGGCATGAATCAAGTCGCTATACATTTAACTTCGTAGGCAAATGCTTGTCCACTTACCTACTTTTTATAAGCTGATGAACAGTGATATTTTCAACCGACACCAAAAAGGACGAAGAATATTTACAAAATCAATCGAATCGATAAGAACGAGTCCAACATTGAAACGATTGCCATCATCAGAGGTCCAAATTTAAATAGTTATATACGTAAACTAAAAATTCTTTTGATTTTTCCAGTTGTCGGTTAGATCGTCGTATTGACATCCCTAATTACAAAACATTATCTACTGTATGTACATAAGTTACCCCAAATTAATGCCTCACGTTAACCCCACATTTAAAACTCATGAATTAGGTATAAGCTGTCTAATGATACATTACATTTGAAACTGTAATGTGGTCGGCAAAGTATCGGTCAGTGCCCTGGTTTTGAGATTGAAGCTTTATGAGAATATTTAGTGCAATACTAAATGTTTATTGCGGTCAGAGTGTAAGCTTTGAGGGATAAGCTACTGGTCATAGTTGTAATTCAATAAGTTGGTTGGCGAAATTTCCTGATCTCGATAAATGATTCAATAAATTTCCTTTACTATCGAATATTCATTTTGCACAGATAAATTGAATTAAAAATATTTTTACAAGTAATCATTTAAATTTATATAACTAGGTACAGCTACAAGTAACACAAAAACCTCAGTCCCAGAATACAAGAATACTCCACTAACATTCAAGTAATTGTAATTATAAATGGGCATAGTCCATATTGAAATAGTCGAACCATTTTAACGTATCCTTACCCAGTGTATACTTTCAGTCACTTAACATTCTGTGGTAACGTAACTTGATCATATTAGTTCGGAGGACGTCCAAGATGGCCGCCTTCAAAAGGGAAAACTCTCGTATATACGCTTGACAGGAGCTCTGGTGACCGCATATAATGTTATTACTTAATAGCCGGATGTTGCCGTCTCTAGGATAATCCCTTATTCGCTCCCACTGTAAGCGACGGAGCGAACTCATGCATGGATATTGTAGATCTTTTTGTTTATGATTCGATTTTGGCAATTGTCGGCAAAACTGGAACTTTGGGGGGATCTAGCTTTGCAGCTATCAATTACAAAAAATGGTTTAGGATCATTCCTATAACTGTCGCGGTTACACGTATGTGTTAAAATTACTTCATATAGAACATGTTTTCATTTTTACTCTACGATTTAACTCATCATCATCCTAGCCTTAGCTAGCCTAGCTTCAGCTAAGTGCCAGTGTTTTACAAGGAGCGACTACCTATGACTTCCTAGACCAAGTTACCTGGAAAATATTATATAACTTGTAAAAGTAGAAATAATCATCGCCAAATGATAAAACTTGACAAAGTTTAGGTTAACGTGCTCAAACTTTTTAACCTCACAGTAACACTTTAATTTAAAGCACTCAAGTATCGCTATTGCATTATCGTCGTTATTTACTTTGACGACAGATAAGATTTATCGGACTGTATAGAAGATATTTCTCATCGGTACGGTCGCTTTATTTGTTGAGTAGAAGCTAATACAAGGAGGGTAAGTCCAAGAATTCTTGAAGTAAATAGAAACTCAGTGAAAATAAATATGGGTTATTCCTTACTGAGTAAATGAAAAGTAGATATAACAAATTGTCTAGGAAAAGAATTACTTTGAGTCTAGTCGAATAGCTTAAGCTGTTATTTTCTTATAAATAATTGTAAATGCAGACAGTCATTTTGTCGCGTGTATTTGAGGTACAGGTATGTGGGTTTGATTAGTGACTTTGGCTAACCGTGCAAAATTTTACCAAATGGTGTTATTGGCAAAATAATACTCTATATAATATTCAAATCAACTTCAATTCGTAGCACCGATTTTATTATATATGTTTTTAATTTTAAGCGAAATAGCTGTACCATGTGTGTACCATAAGATTTTCATCAATTTTGGCTTAGCAGTTTTTATTTTAAGTTTTGTTGTTTAAATGTTGTCATATTAATATATTATTATGATTGGAACCCTAAACTCCATAAAAACTTAGAAGAGTACTCTGTGTGGCAAAAAAAAATCTTCATTAAATACATCCACATTGTGAAACTATTTAACTCCGTCTTAACAAATCAAACAATCTAGCTCTACAAGTCTCTCAAACAACTTCTATTTTTAGACAGTAAGCAGAACCTTTGCTTCCAACAGAATATAGGATTTTGGCTTGAACTTATGATGCCAGTAGTTAGGCTAGGAAATGCTTAGGGAATAGCAAACTAGGTTATGTTCGGAGCGATTGTGCGGCACGCTCGAACTCAACTGGAACCAAAGACGGACTTACCTTGCATCATACATGTCCTTAGTAATCAACAGTGTTACATAACACGTTTTCACTTAGGTTCAGCCCTTCTTCCCAAGTGACATGTCTTCTATCGTTGACGTCAATAGAAAACACTTGAATGTAAGGAGTTAGGTCAAGGTCAGGTGACTTTTAGAAAAGAAATGTCTGTTCCACACGTTTAAACGTTTTTTTATTGACGTTGAAGATTGATAAAACATCTTATGACCAGACCTTCATAAGCCCCTATGGCTAAGCATAGTGAATACAGGTAACCAAAAACGCATATAGTTCAACGCTTACTCTTTATCGGCGCGCATGCAGTGGCTTACTATTCCAGTGTCTTGAATAGAGTATTACAGTTAAAGTAAGAGAGATTGTAAGTGGAATAAATTTATAGCCAAGATGAGCGTAAAACGGGTTGTAGTAATTTAAATATGAATGAAAAATGTGACAAGCTTGAAACACGTGCCCATATATGTAATGCTTATAAGCCAGAATATACAATGAGAACCAATACCTCCGAGACAATGGCTTGATCCGTCTCTGGGAAACAAGTGACTATCGTGGAATTTTTAAATATAAATAAAATGCATATGCATGAAAATTACAACCAGGTATAAGACAAATAAAATGAAATTATTCCGGCATATAAATTTCCAATAAATATGAGGGGGTGTTACTACTTTTATCGTATTAATAAAATAAAGACTGTTTATCTGTTTACAGTTTTACCAACAAGTGACGTAATAAGCCACCACTAAGTACCATACGTTTAAAAAAAATATTTCAATAAGAGAAAATAAATAAGGACTTATCTGGGACTAGTTTTACATGCGAAATGTCTGAGGACTAAGTATAAAAGTTAAAACATATGACACAGTCCATGTCTGGCTTACTACGATTACTTATTATCAGTTAAAATAGTTCGCATTGTAGTTCTCCGTCCTGCTTGCACAGTACCAAGTGTTCTGCTCTAAGAGCTAGACCTCATAGTAAGGCACTGCCATGTATAAAGTTCGTACAAGACTTGCTTTACCTTATTGAGTACATTTCTCTGTATCGCCTACACATTCAATAGAAAAGTATAAAGTGAGACTTACAAAGACGTAATAAATCTTTCCGCAAAGAATGAAGCTTTTGGAGCGTGCTAGTGCTGTAGAGGAACTGGACTCGCATGAACTGTGTACAGAAATACATTTTGAATTTGTTTAGAATGTTACCTATAGTAAAACAAATTCTAAATTAGGCGATTTGTTTTTCAAAAATAGAAATTAGAATAACGGTCATTGAAATTAATGCAGAAAAGCAAGAAAATCTACAACCTTTTCGACTGTGGATTTCCAATTGTAAGACACAAGAATATACAAAAATATTAAAAAAAAAACATAGTTAAAGATACATTACATCTTACTCAGAAGAAATGACGACCAACATCCATCAATTTGTAAACCCGTTTAAAAAAATTGTCTGGTATATGAATTTAAAAATTTCATGTATTTATCATTAAAAATCTTCTAATGAAAGCTTTATAAATACGGCATTAATTTTCAGTGACCTTTAGGAAGGCTGAAAACAGAATTCATTTAAAAATAGATCGATCAGCTTGTCATTGATCGCCATAACTGGCCATTCACTTAGGCGACCCAATTTGCGCTAGACGAAATACCCAGTCAGCTGTACAGAGGCTATTATTAGAACAGAATAGGATATTTATTAATTGCAAGAATATTGTAACAATAGGTACCTATTATAGGTAGATTTCACTTTGAGGATTACCGCAGCCGCGGCACCCATGTTCCAGGAAGGAACATGAGTGGTTTTAGTCGGCAAAATCTGACACTCCTTCCATTGATGGCTTACCACCCAAAAAAAAAAGTTGTAATATTGATTTTTTTAGTTATTTACTGTACCCTGGAGGCTTCCTTTCATCTTTTTAAGTAAGGTACCCGTTGCTGTGGGAGCGGGACAGGGCACTACACTTTGTAGAGCGGTGTCTCTCTTTATTCAAGTGTCTTTAGTCGTGGTGTCAGGCCCTCGCTCTACATTCTTATTTTTTAAGATTTGTCTGTTACCCCCAAAGCACAGATTATAGAAAATATTCAGAAACAAAGTTTTCTTCCAAACAAATGACTTCTGAAGGGACTTTGTAAATAGCAAAATATTAAAACTTTTCGAAAATGATCTTTATTTTAATTTATAATAAGGTTAAATGTATTTCGTTTTATGTGTATTGAAACTATTCTAGAACCATTAACATTTACAATTCAAATACGTAGTCATTAGGTTAATTTAATGTGAAGCTAGATGTTAAAAATAATGGTATATGCGATTACATAAATTAAAAATAACGAATATGGATTTATATTTTTCTCATTTCTGAAAAACTTCTTATAAATGTATATTATATCATTTTGCGCTTAGAAATTTCGCAATTGAAAGAAACAAGGAAGGCAGTAGGAACAATAAAAAATATCAAGATTCCTGTTTCTGAAACAAGATATTTTGATTAAAACGCAAGTTATAGAAACAAAAATTTATGGATTTTGCATATATACCTAGCGTTTTAAAACATTGATTCACACAATTTAAAGAATCTACCTACACGTAATCTATCTGCATTAAATAGATAAGAAATGAAGACGACGCAATTTCAATACCCTTTGAGACGACCACTGTGTTATATTTTATCCTAATATATTTGTATCCGACGATTCATAAATTCTCAATTGATTACTCCTACGAGTTTTGTGGCTCGTACATATTTTGTTTGATAACACAAACTTTTTTCATATATTTTGTAAAGGTGAGTGTCATGGGAACTTATCTAAAGTGCGACTTTACGTCGCAGTATTTTACGAGTTTATATTTTAAGCGCCAGAATTTTATACCTTTCAATTTGTTTTGTATAACCTGCCGTACATTTTCTATCTTGAGACATTCAAATACTGTATATGGATGTCAAGAAAAAAAATAATGAAAAATTAATTAACAATAGCCTAAGTTATTCCTACGTTCCGAGTTATCAAAGCGACTCTACAATTAAATTAATTATCTCAAAAATAACATAGTACAACAGTAATTACTTTTATGTCGAATCGTCTCTAAAATAGTCATTAAAAAACAAAACACCGCCGAAAAACAGCCACAACCAGAATAACAAATAAATATATTCCTCAAAACATTAATTACAGTTCAGTCTCAACCGACATAATTATTACTCGGATTTGTTTATTCGATTTTCCATTCGATTTATCGAGATCGATTTGTAGAAATCGTCTTACTGGCTTAAAGTAGTTAAAACGTTTTCGAATTCTAAGCAAGCGATTATTTATCACAGTATTAGCATACTTCGTTCAGCGAATCCGTCTTTAAAGGGATAATGATCTATAGAATATACTGTAACAGTAGAGTCTTCTTATCTTAGCGATTTATTATTCAGTGTCATGTATGAACTGTGAAATATTAAAATTAGGTTAAAAATATGATCGATTTGTATGAGTGATTGAATGTGTAGTACTAATTGATTTTTAAATTGAAAAAAAAACTATTTTAAGTTCAAATGATGAAGTTAGTGTGAATTGATGTGATGTAAAAAAATGTGTTTGGATATATTTTTCTATTCATTTTTAATTATTTATTGTCGTTGTTTCATATATTATTATCAACATAATTAAATTTTAAAAAGAAAACACGAGTTACCTACTTAACTCACGACGTGAATAAGTCAAAAACTTATTACACTTCTTAAAATAAAGTGCACTAAAATAACACCATTTTCGATTAAAAAATAATCAATTCCGTCGGTGAAAACTTTTGAATTCACGCTAAGTATGTGAACTTACTCGTAGTTCATCGATAATGTATCGTTGCCCTGGCACCAAGTTACCGATAACTTATTACCTCCAGTCACAGCGCTTGTCTCTACTCCAGCCCAAAGCTTATTAGTTTATCGTATGTACACGTTACAAAGTTTGGTTATCAAATTACTCGTGAAAGAAGATATCGATTATTCACAAAAATGTGAATTAAATTTCCTCAGAGACTATCACTCGGACCGCGGGTAACTATCTGAACTTTCGAGTTATGAAAGGAACGATCCATCATTCTGTGTATTTTGAAGTAATGGATTGTTTTGCTTTTTATTGTGGTACACAAGCAAATATTGGATTCGAGCCAGTAAATGTGGAATATTTCCCGCTCATTAAAGAATAAAAATATTTCACTTCCATCTCGCATTGATTGATTTACAAAAGGATTTATTAACACTGGTATTCAATTAAATTGGATTGACGCTGATATACAAAATTTGACAATATTTAATAAATATTTTAGAAACGCTATTATTACGAATATCAAATTTAGTTAATAAAACAGTAGAACCTTGTAGCTCAAATAATACAAAACTTCAAATAAATAAGCAAGATGTTTAAGAATTTAATCATCTTCTTAAAATAAGTTTCTTAACAAGAAACCAAAAAAAAATAACAAAAGACATATTTTTATAACATCCTTCGAGACTTCACTAATCTGGAAGCAAAACTTTCAACACAAAGCCTAAGAAAAATACGGAGAACCTTAAGAAAATCCCTCTAACCTAGTAACCCTTGAGATAAGAGAAAATCCTGGGTCTTAGTAAATAAAACAGCATGATAAGTTATATCGGTGGATAAGGTGCTAATAATGTTGGTGAGAGGGCTTAGCGTGACGTCATAAGGCTTTATCTCCGGGGATAGCACTCAGCAGATGCCGACCAGTTACACGTTGCAGAAATGTGGGCGAGGGATGTGGGATGTGCGCCAAGCGGATTACTGTGCATGTTATTGATTAAGGCAGAGATAAGGATCAACTGCTGTCTCCTCGTAATTGTCACACAATTTTTCGTTGTGAAAAGGGATTTTGTAATCAAGGTATGACGTCTGCTGTAGAATGAACGGTCGACATAATATTTCGTTCCTCTGTAGGTGATATTTTTTTTACTTTTCATCTTATATGATACTGTTATGCATTTTATTTTACGTTCGTATAATAGTCGCTTAGAGTTAAAAGGTTTTTTTTATGAGAAAGATAAAATATTTTGCATTTTTGTTTTCCCAAACGGTGAGAAAACAAAACATCATGACTTATAAAAACAGCATCTTCTTATAAGCTTGCTTATTTAACCTTGAGCAACTAATCCAAAATCTATGTCCTCCACGGAAAAAGCTCCATCAAATCCACTCCATTTACATAGAATACATGAAAAGCCTACGAAGCGATTTCCAAAAACCTGCATTTCGATTCCTATCCGTTTTTCCGCTTCCAACTTGCACCGTAGTCCATCATGTCTGTTCCTGGTGCGGGCCGTTTATTCATTATTCACTTCGTCGACGTACCGTTAAACGCGTTACTCGTTTGCCTCGGTACCATTTGGCTAGCGTCACTGCGGAGACTAGAGCTGGGAGAAGGCTTAGTCTAACTGAATAGGCCTTTTGCTTTGATCTTCATTGTGTTGCACATTATGGGCTGATATTCTGCTTTATACAGTATGTTTCAAAAAAACTTCGTTATTGTAGTTGTCGTGTAGCGTAAAATCATTACGTAGTTGTAATTACTTATTGAAAAAACAAAAGATTTTTTCTTGTACCTTTAGATTAATTTAAAATGAAAGCGTACTGTTACGGCTGCCTACGGCAGAATTGAAAAAGAGTAAATCATTACAACTAGGTTACTACTTATCTAAATTTGAGTTTAATTAGTTTAGGGAAAATTCCCAAAATTCATAATAATATTTATTGTTAATGCTGTGTTAAAGAGACATTTTTTTATATAATTATGAATACACAGATTTTATTTATTTTGCTCGTATTCATTTCAAGTCACCCAACGTCGTTCAAGGATCGGACAAGGCTTTTTGTACACGCTGTATATTTAATAATTTTTAAGCAAAATATATAAAACAATGAGTCTTAACGCTCGAGGCATTCTCTACCTAAGAATGGGGCAAAGAAACAAGTAGTAGTTGCATAATTTAGAGCAGGTGCTTTAGACAATTGATGAACCGGTTTTGAATTTTAACTTACAAACTAGATTATACATAGGAAACATGATCCTTAGACTTCGACGTCTGCAAAAGGGGACTTTGGTGCAATTATTCATGCTTTCGCGGTCATAATGGTTACATCCAAAAAGAACCATCTAACATTTTTGTTTTGTTTAGTACTGATATTATATTTCAATTTTGTTCAAAGAAAATTTTCATTTTCCAAATCTTTTCCTCTAGAATTTTCATTTGGCTCAAACGTTCTCAGTTCTTTAACTAAAATAAACAAATATTCTTGAATATTTCCTTTTCTCGGCAAGTGAGTGTTTCGTACGTTCAGACTACTGTATCTGCTTATACAGGGACAGCACGTTCCGTGTCACAGTGCTAGCTTATTGCAACGTGACGTCAGATGTCATTGAGAAAAATGGACGCATCTCGGCGAAATATTGCGACTGTTAGTGAAATGGAGCGGCTATGTAAATAGTGACAGTTCTGCCCTCTGATAAAAAGGATCTGATTTTCGGCAGTTAAAAGTACCTTACTTAATAATTTACTGAAATCAATATTACAAGTAGGTAGGACAAATGTTAATATATTTTTGAAAACTGAACTTTCAAATTGTGACATATATTTTTACATCCGGAATTACCTGATCAATTGAAAATGTTTCAAAGCAAAAATGTAGGAGAGTTCGAAAATATACTAGGAGATATTCAAATTCTGCAGCGTAACGGCATAACAGTTCGTATAGGTAGAAAAAATATCAGTTTGTGTTTTTACATACGACGGGAGACGAATGGATAGATTCCATTCTAGATTCTACGAATCGGTCGTATCAATCAGGGACTGCTACCGCCTCTACATTACTACTGCAGCTGTGTAAAAGAGATGCCGATATACGCCATGTAGTGCACTGTCTCGCTTCCACAATTCTAATAATTCATGTTTAAGCTATAGGCCTTTAGAGAATAATAAATTACGAGGATACCCTATTTATATAGTTCATTACTGTCATCTATGAAAATCATCTGCTAGTAGGTATCATTTGAAGTTCTTACGCATTAAATTTTAACGAACTATACAAATACATTTACCTACAAAGCTTGTTCGATTGGTGATAAATTTCCAATAATTACATCAGCGTATTTATTTTCGTAATTGGTACGACTAACGAAGCTCCGTTCCTGATTGTACCAGATTAAAAAGAAGCACACAATTCAATATGTACAAAACAAGCGACTTTTTGAGGTATTATTAACAAAAACAAACTGTCAACCAGACAAATATATACGTTATCCTTGATATATAAAACGTACTGAAAGCCTCCTAAAATTTAGAGTAATGATCACCGATTATTTCGGGCTATTTTAAAACGTGGCTTGTTTATTGTCTTTTACTGCTAACCAAATAAAACAAGAGGAAAATTCCGAATCAAAGCTCCACGGAAAACCTGATATATACAATTTCGTGGACTCTACCAAAACATTTCTGTTACAAAATGCTTTAATAAAGTCCACGGAACACCTTTGTATTTAAAATAAAATACACTTGAATCATTTTACAGTACTCATATCTCTTTGATACGGTTTCGTTTAAACGCGTTCGGTATTTTTCCATTAAACATTAAACTGTATCAATATGATAGTATTAAGCCTTGCATTGTCTTCCATTTTATCGGGGCTATGACGTCACACTGCAGAGTGAATCGGGTCTAATTGAAATACAATACGGTGTTGCGAACATTCGTTCAAGCTTTGCAGTCGCGCTGCGGTTCGTAAGCCCAGGGTGCCTACCAGCAACTCCAAACTGATATAAGGTAATACTTGCAGTTGTAAGAGCGAGACAGCGCTCTACATCGCCCTATATCGAGTAGTACTCCATCTTGCTTCCTCCTAGTGGTAGCAGGTCCCCTTCTACAGATTGCAAGATGGATATCTAAAATCTTGATGGCTTGTTTGACGCAATGCCTAATGGCACTGCTTCTGAGAAAGTTAAATTCACTCGCTCACTCACAATAAATGTTTTTAAGATCTACAAACATTTATTTTAAGTCTGACTGGTTTTATAGTTGTTAATGGAACTAGGAAAACGCTCGTTCTCTGTTTCTATAAACAACTTTTTTAAGAAGAAAAAACGTAATTTACTTAATTCGAGCGAGTAGTCGTCAAAAAAAATATCTTATGCTTTAATTTATTTTCCTTGTTTACTAGTATTTAACTTAAATATGTCATTAACTTCATAGATTGATGTCTTACACATGAACAAGTGTTTAATAAATACTCATTAAGTAACATATGAATATAATATTTTTACATGAAGAGCGTGTTTAAGGCTTTGCTTGTCTTAGCATAGAGATTTCAAGCTTATGACGTAACAGTAAACGTTTGTTCCTTACGTAACACGAATAATTCATCTCGCCTTCGTTATATGAAACAATAAGTTTGGTAACCTTAAGAAGGTATTATTTAATAATTTGAGTCTGAACACATTTATCAGCCGTACCTACTCGTACTAATATTATTAATGTGAAACTTTGTAAGAGTAAAACAGTGAAGTGAATATGAACTAACCAAACACACGTTCGTCTTTTACCTTTATGAGTAAACTAGCTGTTGCCCGCGACTTCGTCCCCGTGGGTAGAAGATATAAGTTATGATTTATACCTGCCCTGATTTTTCACATTTTCCATTGTATCTTCACTCCTATTAGTCGCAGTGTGATGATTTATAGCCTAAAGCCTTCCTCGATGAATGTTCTATTCAACACAAAAATAATTTTTCAATTTGGACTAGTAGTTCCTCAGATTAGCGCGTTCAAACAAACAAACAAACTCTTCAGCTTTACATATTAGTATATACAAGCAAACTCTTCAGCTTTATATATTAGTATAGATTATAGATAATTTACTTTTTTGCGCTGAAACTTCTTATGGCAGGAAAAACCGCTATGAAATAATAGTAAGGCGTTTCTGTTGCGTAATAGCAGTACATACATAGGTGGTACTAGTAGAGCAGATAGTAGAAACACATAGGGTAGTTAACACCAGGGAAGAAAGTAGAAGTAGTCATGTGAGTGGTATCAAAGGGTCTAGCAAAACGTTTAATATTATTATAGTTGCTGAAGCGAGTCAGCGCACTATATATATTTTATATATTGGACAACATCCACACAACGCCATCTAGTCTCAAATTAAGCAGAGCTTGTGTAATGAGTACTAGACAACTGATAAACATACTTATATAGTTCTAAATACATACATATTATAGATAAATTACACCCAGACACAGAACAAATGATCGTGCTCATCACACAAACATCTGTCCTGGGTGGGATACAACCTCCGGCATAGCAGTCAGGGTCACTAACCACTAGACCAACAGGCCAGTCAAGTCAGTCAATATGACGTAGGATGGCATCTCTCTATACTATACTATGATCATAAGGGCTTTATTAAACTCGAGCGTCCTGTGACACACCTTTTTAATACTTAGTAAACGGATCTTAAAACCATGGTATTTATACGAGTATATATAAATGTATTGTGAGTAGTTTCTCATTAGTTAACTGTTTCATTCGACTCCGAAGTTAAAACAGTCTGGCGTATACAGAGCAGAATTATAAATATAATTGACAGTACCAACAAAAAGTTTTTAATAAAATAATAATAAACTAAACACATAATATAGGTCAGATTTGTGTCTGTGTGTTTTGAATATTGAAAACGGCTTGTTCTAAAAATAGAAACATTTCGTTTTGATTGATGACTTGAACAAGAAACGTCTGTTTTATTCCGAATAAGAATATCGTCCTTTCAGTCGAAAATAAGTTAGACTGGAATAAATCATTTCATTCTTATTTTTAGATTTGTAATATTCATGTATCTATTCCTGAAGACAACCGTTTCATTTTTTAAATCGCTTTTTTGTAATTTTATTTTTATAAATTAAGCAGTTTTACGTTTGACTCTAGTTCTATCAATTTTTGTTCCTTGAATTTCACAGGTCAGAATCGTGTTCCGAATTTTGATAGAAACCACGTCGACCTAGTAATCATATCTAGTGGAATCTATTATGTATGCTTTCTGAACCACAGGGATACACTCAATCGGTGCCAATATTTGATCAAACAATTTGGACGAATATTGGCTTAGTCTTTTTCTTGGAAAACAGTTCGCAACTCCTTTTCAATTTCCATTGAGTAGTTTAATGAATAATATTGGATTGATACTTTTTATTCGGTTACTACATTTTCTTATTTTTGAACAGCCATAGCAACCAAGTAAGTTTAAATAGAAACAAGAGAGCATAACATATTATTTAGTGTTACCAGTTAAAACTTTGATGTTCGGTGTTGCTAGTCGTAATATAAGCGGTAAGACATTAAGTCAAATGTGTAGGTGTGTTATAATTCTCTCTGAACGAATAACTTAACAATGCTATGTGGGAGACGATCACTCAAATGTAGAGCCTCTTAAAAATTAAAGAGCTTATCATGCAACAATAAAAATAAATCTAATTTTAACATTTAGGCAATTCAAAATTACTGCCAAGAATAATGGCTTACCTAAATATACGTACTTACGTATACGAGATACTAGTTACGAGAAATTAATAAATATAAAAATAAATATATAGAGTTCGCAACTCACAGGTCACACTTCAGTAACATATTACCGAGAAATGTCAAAAGAACGTTAAAGAATCACATTTTCATTAATAAAACAGCCTGAATGTCTGACTAGTTTCAATGTCTACTGAAAAAGAGAATTTCTCTTGAAAAAGAGAACAAGTAAAATATTAATTTCGAGCAAAATATTTACTTTGAGCTGACTTTGTTGGGCGACAGCATTAAGCAGGGCCGACACGAAATATGAGGTTACATTTACGAGACGATAATTTTATATTAAAACACGCAACGTTTGTATCGTTACATACCTAAAGCTTAGGTCTAGGTACAAAAAGTAAAATTGACTTAAAAAATATGTCAAAAAATTATATCAGTTTATAAAGGCGAAACAAAACATTAAATTGATTGACAGTTGTTTAATCGAATTGAGCGATTAAACAACTGGACCTCTAAAGATAAAATTAAGCATAGCTTCTCCTATGAGAAATCGCATACGTGTGTTTTATATATACATATACATTATTTAAAGCATACATAACTATTTATTTACCGGTAACACAACGAAAACTACTGCTAGAGCACAATTCCGATAAAGCTTCTAATTAACACATACTTATGGATGTATTTAAAAGTTTCCTGAAACAATCTGCACAAAATACCCAGTAATATCCAGCTCACACAATATTGTTCGTTTAGTGCACAATAAAGAAATAAATTTAAATTAAGAGTCCCACGACGCTGCGCGCCTTATTTAATGAAATTTCCGCGCTTAGGATAAAGGTAAGGTCCTTATGTTCATATCCAAACTACTTATATTGTTCGTTAACTATACTTGTTTGTTTACGACTTTAATTATAAACATTACTTGGGAACTTAATTAAAATAAGGGATGGCGACCCTTAGCCATACTACGTTTATTATAAACTCTATTCTTGACAGCTGTTGACGATATTCTACGTGACTCTACACAGCTGGTGTTCGGCCTTATTTTTTTAGCTTAATTAAAAATGCGCAACGCATAAATAAATAATAAAGTTTTGACAGGCCGCATAACCTTTTTTTTCGACAAACAACATTGTTTTAAGATTAATAATTAACGAGCAAGCGGTCACAAACCGTTTAGGAGTTTTCTCGGACGAATAAATCGACTTTTACTGACGGATTTGATAATTTTACCTGACACTTTATTAACATTTTGTTTTCTTTTTACTAAAGTAGGTTATCGGGTTAGTATATTGGTGGAATAAGAACATTATATAAAACCAGACGGATACTATATTTCTTTAATAAATTTATAAAATATTAAATCCCAGTGCAGAAGACATCATCACATTTGAAAGTCATTATTACAGCTATGTTTGAGAAAGACGAAACTTTAAACCATGTAGTGCCTGGTCACACTAATGACACTTCGAAACCGCGCAAATAGAATCATAATTGTAAAGTTTTCGAAGAGCCTAGAAACGTCCTATTTGAAATAAACTTTTGATTTTGATATTGTCACGCCTCCAACTACAACTACACTAATACTAGTTTAAGACACAGAATAGGCCTGGTAGGCCTCCAGAAATTCACATATCAACATCATTTCCAGTGAATACACGTTAGATGTTATTTCATCAAAATCAAAATGTCTGACACCCATTCTTGAACGAGAACCAAAATGGAAGCTTAAATGTATAATTAACGTCACTCGACATTTTCAAACAAGCCACGTTAAATAAGCATTGGAAAACGAAGCCAACGTGTGCTTTGTTATAATTTGAAGTTTAATATATTTAATAGGCATAATTTATTTTAAATGTACATATTGAATTATACAGTAGATCGGCTGCTAATTGGTTTTAAATTACTTGTCGAATTTTGATAGTACTTTCAATGTGTTATCATATAATGTGATCGTTTATAAATAAGCGGCCTTTTATACAATGGGAATTGTTTTAAATTAATTAATTTTCTTCGCTTTTTGTGTAAAATAACAAAAGCTTATTTACCTTTTTTGTTTCACAAATTAGGTACCAAGCAATACTGACATTATTTTAATATAAGAAAAAAACAAATGCCAGTATTATTCATGCTCGTTCTAAGTAGGTTATTAATGGACGGGTGACCATTGATGTCATAGCGATTTCTTCCGTGTTTCGGCAGGCACGTCAAATTGTGGGTCCCGGCTATTATTCATACATCTTTCATATTCGATTCGGTTCTCAGAGGCTAGAAAGTCTTTCCACCAGTCTAGCAAAGGGTTATCGTGTTGCCCAGGTAAATGGCGGTGGAGGAGAAAAGTAAGCAGTTGCTCCTTGTAAAACACTGGTACTTAGCTGCATCTAGTTAAACTGAAAGCCAACCTTAACAAAGTTGGGAAAAATCATGATGATTCTAGTTTAAAGGGTCCTTTATTTCAAACATATTAAATATTTATGTTCTTAATGACTTCCGTCGGCTTGTGTTGGGTCGTAACGTTCATCGCTCATGAGCTATCGACGAATACATTAGAGTCACTACTATTCATAGATAGTTGATAGCGAGTCACACATTATTATTATTACTCACTATTATGTATTTATATAAACCGTTTGGAAATTTCGTTATTTATTGTATAAATTAGAACTAAAATTTTTTTTTTTTATAGACTCATGAAAACGTACTTAACACTTCTTGCCTCAATCTTGTAAAGGTACCTACCTACCCAAACTCCATGATGGTCTAACCCGAAAACACCTATGTTAACAGACTATCCACTCTATTCAATAATTCTAAAGACCAAAAAGAATGCGAAAGAAAAATTCACCTATCAAATATATGAAGGAACAAACCATTGCTTACCCCACATAAACAATATGTTATATTTTTTAATATTTTTCATGGGTTCATGAGATAGTCTAGCATCGACGAACGACGAACTTACAGTGCAGTCAAGGTAATAAGATTCCGTTTGTACCATTTCTTATTATATTCCTATTAAACCTTGAAAAGCAAAAGATCGTGTAAAAATCTCTCAAATAGAAAACGATCCCGTGTCCCAAGCCAACAGGCAATACACTCCTCCCAAACAATCTTGTCTTCTTTTCACACCACTTGTCTACATCCCTACGAGTCCCGGATCAAGATAACATGCGTCTCACAACATCGTGTAACGAACGATATCTTTGCTTTGCCTTTTAGCCAAAACCTTGTCTTTCGAGTACGTCATGTGTAAATTCTTAAGACGTGCTTCTAACAGCATCGCATAGTAAATATTTAATGTCCGTGGAGGGTCTACTTTGCATATTACGTGGTCTGTCCGCCCTTTGGAGCTCCACTTTTGGGCATTGCTCAGCATTTTAATAGCTAATGTCCATAATTTAACGAAGTTGCCATTTCACTAATTATACTTTGATGTTGATGAAGTATTTTTTTCATTTTTATATTATATAAAAAAATCGCGACGTTCTTAATTATACTGTTTAATTTTAAATTACTACTTTAGAATTTAATTGATAACTTTTGTCTCTATGTTTAACTAGCTAAACATGAAAAGAAAATCACTTAGACATTACTTCTTGTCTCAGTTTTAATTAAAAACACTATCAAAATAAATAAATAATTTAGCCCCATATTGTTTTAAGTTCATCAAAAAGTAAAACTATTATATCATTATAGACAGTGCTTTCAATATTCAAATTTTTTTTTTTGTTTGTCTTAAAGTAAGCTGAAAGTTCCCAGCAATATAACTACAAATACTACAGGTTTCCGATAGCCCTTTAACTAGTTTTCTTTCGCTTTCCCCTCCATTCACCGCGTGGTTGTCTATAAATTCTTTATCTCGTTATTTGATCCCGTCCGAGAATATTGTGCGGAACCCTGCTGTCTTCAATCTATTGGTTGTTTTTACACATTTTTTATTTATTTACTTCGTGCACGGAAAAGGTACTATGGTTGATTTATGCCTGAGATCTTCAATCGAAGTGAGTACACGATTCTTCCCTTAGTATAGTCCTGACACTGATCGGTAGCGATCGTATGCAATAGAGCTTAATGACTGATAAGTAAACCCAGGATCAGCTGAAGCACCCGCTGTAGGTACCGGTATGGGTAGCTTTGGAAGTAAGAGAAAATAACTAGAGAGTTATTAATAATTACGGGAGGAAACTATGCAAATGATAGTCTTAAAATCTTATACACCTAAAAAAACTGATCGTCAGCTGTTAACGTAGCAATAAATGCTGGTGTGGCTTGTTCCAAACCTTGAGTGGTTAAAAAGCCATAGTGCGCTGAAACTTTTTTCATAAATAGTTTACAACCGACCGAGCTTAAAAAATCGTCAGCTATAGGTATTGTTAAGGGCAGAAGTTTCAGCCGGCGAACTGTAACCTTTTTTTACCACTTCAACCATGCCACACCCACATCACTATTTGAGCAGTTGACAGTTTTCTTTCCTTATGGGCCACATCAAATCAACCATCGATAGAAATATCAGCTTACTATTATGAGTTTTTCATTTTTAACGCTATAACCCGTACTAATGAATGAAATAGGCACAAAAGAATATTTACTTTAATCAGGAAACGAATTTCGGTAACGAAAGGAATATTTCATAGAAAGCCAGTGGGAGATCCCACTTTGATTTCATTTCCCCTTGACAAAGGAGTGTCCAATATTTAATTAGGTCGTCAGGTATAATACCGTATATGTACAGTCGACAATACTTACCTTAATCGTTTGAAGGACTTCATTAATTATGGTCATTGTATGTCCCTTTAGGGCAACCTGTCGGGTGCGTGTACAGTCGCGTCATAAATTGCTAGAAAATACTTTTTACTTTTTCTTTTATATCACTTTAATATTCCCTCTGTGTTAACTTCATAACTGCTTAGTTTTGTAATTTTTACTTCAAGTTCTATGTGTTACCTCGTAAAGGTGTGTTTTAATCTGACTCAACATTACACAACAGCTCAGTTACACAACAGCGCCAGGCACTAG
Organism: Trichoplusia ni; assembly: GCF_003590095.1. Taxonomy (NCBI): domain Eukaryota; kingdom Metazoa; phylum Arthropoda; class Insecta; order Lepidoptera; family Noctuidae; genus Trichoplusia; species Trichoplusia ni. Next base: position 12,468,598 of record NC_039484.1, on the reverse strand, counting down.
TTGCCTGGAAATCATGCTGAACTGAGGCCTTTTTTGGTGCAGCTGCAGGGTACACTTTTTTTTGCAAATGTTATGCTTAATTTTTATGCTGTACCAATTGAAAACTTTTTCTTTCTTTCTTTCTAATCAATATTTTTTGTCAAGATACTCTTGTCTATTTAATACACTAATAGATTCTATTGATTAAATGGAAAACGACTAGAGTTCATTATTATTTAGAGGCCGGTATTATTTAAAAAAACATATTTTCAAGTTTTTAATATGCTTCATTTGGAGTTCGTATATTAATATACTTTTTTGTAAAAGGAACAAGCAGTCTTAATTCAAGAGAACAGAAAAAGACAACGTTTTCTAAAAACTTTAGAGAACAATGGTCCATTATCGTGTATCTCGTGTTTTCGTGTCGAGTTTCCGATCAATACATGTAATGAACAAAAATGGCTGACCATAAGTCTTCTAACAAATAACTATCTATGTTCCATTATTTCTAAACTTTAACCACTAGATAAACGCTACTTACTTAAAACTTGAAGTGTTTTCCGTATTATAAATTTGTTGTGTCTGTGTGTCTGTCTGTCGCATCTTAGCTCTCTTGCCGATAACCCGATTTTAATGAAAAGCATATTATTAGTCAAAAGTTTTCTTAACTATTTTTGATAAAAATAGGCCCAAGATAATTCCTGGCATAAAATGGCATCGGCGACTATAGTACATTTTTCCACAACGCCCTAACTATTATAAGTAGACGTGACAAAATATAATACAAAGAAAAGTATCATTCATTTATTCAGTTTTAAATTTATATTTTTTAAACAATTGCTTTAAATTGAAATGCTACTTTTATTAGCAGTGCAGGTGTAAGGTCAGGTTAGATTAGGAGAACAGAGGTGTTGACGTCACAAGCTTACTAAGTGACAGGATAGAAAATGAATGTGTCGCGCAACTGCTGTGGCTTTTATGCTGCCCTGGTACCGGATCAAGTTTTCATGTTGATTCGTGTTTATGATGTACGTGTTTGTTTGTCTGTCACGTGTCCTGTTGCTTGTTTTGTAAAGCTGCTGCTTAGCTAAAAGTGCTTTAAATTGAAGTGAAGTTAGTGAAGTTGAATAAATATTTTAGTTTTGTTTGTGACAGAAATTTATATACTTGGTTTTTAATAACGGTATTTTTCCTAGCCCTTGGTATCCCACTGTAGAATAATTTAACAAAAACATAAATACTTATTTGCATGGTGGAAGGTGTGGAATCGACTTATACATTCACCACACCGGTAAGTAAAAAAACCTCTGACATAACACTGTGTCCCACAAAACATGGAAAATTCGTAATTAATTAATTGCTTTATCGTAAATTTCAGTTAATTAAGAAGTAGTTGTCCAAGTACCTTTATTTTTTATAACTGAAATTGTAAAATATGAGCTGTATTCAAGCTGTGAATTTTATTTAATTCTTGTTAATTGTTTTATTATGATACATTTTTAATTTTTAAAGTAAAAAAAAAAAGTTCATTTCATTTCAAAGTTTCTTATACAACCTTATTTACCTCGTTTCCCTAACAGAAGATTTGATATCTACAAATTAGTCAGACAGAAGTAATTTAGTATAACATAATATTCGTACATAGATACTACGTTAAAATAACTCGCTACGTGAGAAATACCCAGCTGTTTCAATTGTTTTTCTATCGCTCGCTCCCAAGTACATATTTCATTTATTGAAATAATCGACGCAGAAATGAACTCAAAACAATTCTGTATTGCCAACCTGATTTCATCAATTACGAAAACAACAATAAACGAAGGGGAAACTGGTTCAAACATTTTATTAAAATGCTAGTTATTTATACAAGGGTAAGGTATGGTGCGGTATTTTTATTGAATATTTTTCTAAGTAATGAGCATAGAATTTGTATCAAGTTATGGCTCTATTATTGTTTTATTTATCAGACAGAGGAATATTTGAATAACACTTGTATGTTTCAACAAAAAAATCATCTAAAAAAACATTATAGTAAACATTTTCACATTCCTCCAAATATCTTAGTTAAATGATCCGACCGCTTAGAGATGCCATTAGCGACGAAATGGAACCATTATATACCAGTCATAGTTCATCTTTGGCCACACCAATATATCACGCTTAGGACAACACGAAATTGCCGAAAATTCTAATAAAAGCTAGCACTATTGTTCGCGAAAACCCATTTAATTTGGCACATACATCACTATTATTTAAAGATTAAGACCTTACCCGCGATGCCTCATGTTTACGTTAACATAATACGAAGTTTAAACAATTGTTTCGACAAATCCTTTTGTTGTCCAACTAACTACGCAAGGGACTGTTTATGTACGCACCAGTGATGTTTATCTATTTGGTTCATAAATCCAATTGCGTTATTGAAATGGTCGTTAAGGTTTAATATTTAGAAGTAATGGTTTTTATATGCTAAAGAAGTAGAGCTAAAAACTTGAAAGACTTTTTCTTCCTAATTCTTTGTTTGGTTCACACTTAAATTCAAAAATAAATGAGTAGAATGTGGGACGAAGTGGAAACTAAAGTGTTTTGAATATTCAAGAGACAATTCATTATTTTTAGTTTAAGGATGAAAAGATTTGAATCCTAGATTTTTAGATGAAGAAGATCGAATAAAAGAGGCGCTCTATCTATTGTATGAAGTGAAGTTGAGGTACGTACTCATGTTAGATTTATTTTTTAAGTCAAGCGGCCTTGTGACTAAATCTTTACCTTCATGGACACTTGACTCTGTTTAGAAAAATGTGTTGAAGAAAAATCAAACTAATGTCTTTTGAATGTGATTTACTTTTCTGTATTCGCTTTGCTTAAACTCGTTAGTGTTCGAAAATACCAAGAACTCAAGATTAAAAAGAAATCTTTTCATAACCAGATTCGTGGGAAAACTTTAGATCTTTATTTTTTTCGCATTTATCAAAAACAAATGCTAACTGCACGGATAGCCTAGTGGTGAAGGTCAAAACACCAAGTGTATAACAACAATTTGAACAAGCATTTATATCACTAATGCTCCTTCTATGTGTCTATGTGTATGTGATTTGAATATTTGTGAAATAATCCGTGACACAAAGATTTTTTATAAATTTTAAACTTTCGTTTTTACAAGAGAAATTTCAGCAAGTGATATTGTAATTGAATATTTCAAACAAGTTTTTATAATTTCTGTAGGTGTATAACTGTATACGTTATATAACAGAGGAAGTATTATAACAATGTTATAAGAAACCCTTCAAAACACCCGAAAACAAAGGTTCGCGAAACCGAAAACGCATAAATACAAATCCACGACAACACTCGTACTTATTCAGTTGATTTATTATATTAACGGAAGCTCCAGGAATTAGACACAATTGCGTACAAGATTAATGACTAAGGATACAACAAATTTTATGCTTCGGATCCAACAGATTTACGTCCAGAAAGTTTACTTGTATTTTGTTCTGAACCCCCGTTTGATGTGAAGTATTAATGAGACGAAGTTCTATTATATGGATAATCATTATTGGTCATTTAGATTGAGGCCTAAGTGAAGTTACACCGCGGACGCGTAGTCAAGAATTAAAACCTTCAAATAGTACGGGACTTTGAATTGTTAGAAAAAAATCATTTTATATCATAATCATTAGAAACCATTACATCATACTAATAGCTAACGTGAATCGGATTCATAATTATTGATTGAATAACGCTTCACTCGCGCGTTTTCTCGGGATATCCCAACCAGTTTAGGGCCTATCCGAAGCCTTGAAGTCAGTAAGACCTTGGTCGTAAATAAATAAGCATATTGTATCAGTAAATAGATTCTCAATTATAAGTACTAGCAACCCCCAATACAATCCAGACTTCATGCTATTCATACGCTAATGTTGTAAATAAATCATCGTAGCCTTTCAAGGACAGTCGTACACGGTTGGTTTCTTGAACCATTTCTTGACAAACTAGATTTTTTTGAAACAACTATATGATAGAGGTGCCTAGAATTCTATCTAGCGGCCAAGAAGACAACAAGCTCATATAACATCTTCGACTGAATTTTTAACCAGAAAGATCGTCACATTGATATTATTTATGTTTATTTGTTTATCCTGAATCTATACTAATATATAAAGCTGAAGAGTTTGTTTGTTTGTTTGAACGCGCTAATCTTAGGAACTACTGGTCCAAATTGAAAAATCCTTTTTGTGTTGAATAAACCATTCATCGAGGAAGGTGAAGGCTTTATACCATCACGCTGCGACTAACAGGAGCGAAGATACAATGGAAAATGTGAACAAAATAGGGCAGGTATAAATCATAACTTATATCTTCTAACCACGCGGACGAAGTCGCGGGTAACAGCTAGTACGTTATAAAATGCCGACTATAACATAGTCCAAAAACAATGTAATTCGATTTCTTCAGAATAAATATATAAATAAATCTTTTGTCGTCTTACAAACTATTTGAGTGCTTCAGAATGTCTCGGTCTTAGACTGTTGTTGAGAAAACTGTACTACTTATTCATGTGTATACATATTAATGATGTTGTCAGGATACTCATTTGTTTTACAAAGGATCTTAAATTACGATAGAAGTTATGTTGTACGAACTACACAAAGAAACTTGTATTACTCTCATGAGCTGTATATAACTTTGTGAATTACTATTTGTACTTAATAGTGTAATAACTGAGTAAGTTATTGTTGTTTTGCTATTATATCACGCAGTAAATAAAATTATGTATGTTTTATGGTTAGGTAATTTGTTGTAATTATTGTTTTAGGTTTGGGAGATGAATACTCAAGTACCTTAGATAAAGGTGCGTTTTTATAGAGTCGCTAAGCTAAGTGATTTGGCCAATCAATCTTCACTCCGCATTAGTAGAAAAAAGTCGTTCCAAGAACTGTTATTGGCCAATTCACTGTCTTCTCCGCGCTGTACTCTACACTACTTTGCAGCATTGAAAACACACCCTTATCTACTGTACACTAAAATAGATAGATAATCATTCTAAAACATCTTTGTATACTAAAATTTCTAAAGCTGAAGAGTTTGTAGAGAAAACGCACTAGCGTATTAGCTAATAATTTCGTGTAAGTAAACAAAATACACATGGTCATGTCAAAGTGAGTATCTACAAACATAATGTTGTGACTGAACTTGAAAAGGCAATGAACGGCGGTGATCTAATCAAAGCCACGAAACTTGTAGTGACCTCTAGTGAAGATACCAACTCCAACGATAATGAAATTTGTTTGAGACCACTAAAGATATTCGCCCAAATCATTTATTTACCAGCATCGATAAAAGCATTCCGTTGGTCGTCTGACATTCGACCGAGTACATTATAAATGTATCTTTACAAGTCTCCATAAAGGAAATTAAATTTCCGGAGAATAGGGTACACAGTACACACCCTAATGCCCTCTGAATTAAAATTCTAAAAGGCGATACGAGGTCTGTGTAATAAACAAAATATTTTGACAGATTTATATAGTCCTAAATGTATTCGGTCGACGCGTGCCTACATTGCTTTTATTATTTTTAGAACCCCATTTATGAGCATAACACCTACATATATTTTATTAGCTCGTGTAACACAAAGCTTTCTATTAAGTTTACATTGTAGCCCATTGTTTCGTGTACTATATTAATTATCGGCCTTTTGTAAATAGGATTTTATGTAGTTAACAACATATTATTTTCACTAGTACACATTTTAATTATCACTTTAATGAAGCGTGAATTATCTTCAGAATTTAAGAACATTTTATTTTTTTAACGTCGAAATATACGATAGTATGGAACTAAAGCTAATGCTACTGCCTAGCAATCAATGTCCATGCGATTCATCCTTGTTTCAGATGGAGAGACAGACGGACATAGCTATAGCAACTTGGCTGGCAACAAACCCTAAAAAATAGAAAAGAATTAACAAATCAACGCAAGGATTGCGCAAGAAACCCAAACGCATAAACTCAGTACGTTCCGGACGTAAAAATGAAATAAATGAACATCGCATAGCTGCCAAGTGTATTAGTAACAATTTATATAAGCACCTATTATTAGGGCAGTCAAAGAAAACCCCTGTCAGTATAATTCAGAAGGCCGTATTCTACATCGGATTCGTGAGTTATTCCGCGCCGTTACTCTATTGTAGCCTTCTAGTCTATCTTCATTAGCCGAGGGTCAAAGTCGTTGTAGGATCCGGTCAAGTGTAGGAGGGTCCTGCAAGACGCGTACGATACTTTTTGTAGCCTTTATATGTTGTACAAAGGACCCTTTCGAATCTAATAGATGTATGATTGAGAGATGAAGGCTTATTCTGAGAATGCTTCCGTCAATCTGAATTAGTTGAACAATACTTGAAATAACTGTTACGATGGAGTTGAATTTTGTAATAAATAATTGATTTGTGATTTCAGATAGTTGGTTTATTTTATATTTAAGAAGCTAACAGATATAACTTCTTCAATGTAAATAAGACAAGATGACTGAAGCATATTTTTTTTTAACTAGGTACCTACTGGTTTTATTTTAAAATAATTTCTGTTTAGGGTTTCGTACCCACGCACTCCGCTGTCTATCCGTCGGTCTGTCACCAAATTTTATCTCATGTTAACCGTAGCAGCTATTTTTGAGATGATATCACAACAAATTATCAAAATGAAAATTACGTTAAACAACGTTTTAAACTAACCTTTCAAAAGATTTTTTTCTTTAGACTATTTGCACGGAACCCACCGCGACGCAAGTGCTTTTCTGTAGAAAGACAGACTTTTTCTAAGAGTCATCATGACAAGATCAGTTTTCAATTTTAATCTGACATTTAAGTCTACAAAATAATTAAAAACTTCGCAATTCGCTACGAAAGACTCAAGGCCAGGAGTACTTCAAGTGGTTACCTTAAATTATGATTAAAAATAAAACAAGCCCATCTTATATACGCTCAACTTTACGAAACTCATGTAGGTAAAATATGAAATTAAGACACAAATATATAATATGGCTTTAACTGGAACTCTGTAATACAGTTTATGTAATACTTACTCCTTTTTGTTTATATTTCTTTTCAGACTTTAGGAACATTGTAATCGGAATTAGTAGGACCCATAGAAAGACTGGATGCCAGAATTGTTAACACAACGACAGTCAAGCATCATTATTATAATAGAATTGTAACAACACAACGACAATCAAAGATCATTTTTACAAACCGCTGAGATACGTTTACAAAATAATGTACGTTCCCGTACATTCAAGGTGCATTTGATCATCATTATGTTATGATGATCAAATCATATTCATTGATGTAAAAATATAGCCGTAAGGGGCGCGTAGCTAAACTACAAATGCGCAAGTGGATCGACCACAGGCGTCCCTTTAAGCATCTTTGACAGTCGTTGTGGGTAGTCAGAAGCTAGAAAGTCTAACCGGGGACCAAGTTCCAGTCTAAGGAGTATCGCGCTGCCAAGGTTACTGAGATTAAATGGTCAGATAGGCAGTCGCTCTTTGTGAAACACTGGTTATTACTCGTTACTTGTAGACTGGAAGCTGACCCGAGCATATTTGCGAAAAAAGGCCAAGTTGACGATGTTTTTTAAAAATCTGGTTGTGGAAACACACTTTTCTTGGTAACGGTAGTACTAAAATACACCGTTTCGTTGCGATTCCCTTCTCTTCATCGATATAGCTTTCCAATACATTCCTCGCGCTTGTATCGTTCACATGCCACGCATCACATCCTGCTTCAACAATTTCATGATTTGGAAGTTCATTACATACTTTGCCTGCACTACCCAGATCGATCAAATATTTACAATGTTTTACGAAAATGTTTCGTTCACGTATAGTTTGTAGAAAGGCCTTTGGTATTTTGTTTATTAAATCATAGGCTGGGTTAGAAGTAAAACAAATTTTTCATGAGATAATTTTGCTGTTTTGGAGCCTTAGAGAGTTACTTATTTTTTTAATAAATCCCTTTGTCACAAAAACAATACCAAAATATACTCTGAAAAATTATATTACATTCCACTTTAAACACAAAAAAATCAACTGCATCATTATTATCATCGACCTTGAATAACCCACGGCCAGGTCTGAACAGGTCTCCCTTGTATGTCATACTCCTCTGTCTCTTGCCCTTCGCATCCATCCTATTCTTGCAATATTTTTCTATCGTCTGCCCATCTCATCATTCCCGAAATTTCTCCGTCCAAATTGATACTGACATTATCAAACCACTTTTCCGAAACAATTAACAGTTTATTACAACCTATGAAAACACAATGCAGTAATTCCGATTAGTACAATGCGAGTATACAATAAATCGTTTCCACTATTTAAACCGTCACAAAACGCTTGACAATTTACATAAAAGCATGCATACGAAAATAATTATTACACCGAAATTCCGACTTATCAAGGTAATGTACAATGGCCAACCTTATCGCACATGGCAATCGCTTCCATGAATTATTTAAATAGTATTTTGACTACAGGCATTTCTGGCTTCAACTGACCTAAATCTTATTACCATATACTAGTATTAAGGTATTAAAAAGTCATTATATGGGTATTTCTAAAAAAACCCATCGATCGCTCAAGGATGGAAGTTTTCATGGCTCTTAACCTTGAAAATTTATATTACTTCTAAATTATTATATAACATTTTTGGACTTTTTTGCTTGAAGTATAGATCATAGTTGAAGTGGTTTTCGAAATATTTCGTGATTAGCAGAATTGGGGTTATTGCATTATTGTCATTGCCAACCTAGAATTATAGTCAAGGAACACCAAGACGAAAATAAAGCTCAACAAAGACCAAAAGTGTTTTAAAGTCCTAACCAGAAACTTTTTGATGATCCAACTGTGCCAAATATATTACAGTAAGTCTTACCAATTTATAAGACTTCTAGCATTGACTCGAACAGAATATATCAAATTAATTAATTTTTAATTTGTCGGTACAAAATAAAAACATGATTTTCAAAATATCTGGCCCTAGCGATTTATTCTAGGTATATCTAGGTTAAATTCTAGCAAAACTAGCACAGTAACCGAATTGTCTATTACAGTCTGAAATAAGCTGACTGGCTTCAACGAGGGCCCGTGCGTAATTATCAAAAACAGTAAAAAAAAAATCATGGGGTTTCTGAAAGAATTCGAAATGATTTTTGAAAATTCACCAAAACGATTTTCAAAGTTATTTTTATATTTGAGTTGTTCGTTCCTAAAAATGATAAGGTATAAATCTCTGCATCTACCAAACCACACGGAAGAAGTCGCGAGAAACCACTATTTGTGATTATAATTCTAACATCAACTCATGACTCATCATCTAATACCTAATTTTATAAACCGTAGGTGGTGAATCAACAATAGAATTGACTAAAAGCATCCTGTACCTACGCCTTTAGAGAAATTGCTCGTTTAAACAAATGACGCTCAATTCCGAGACCTACGTTCTTCAAAATTCTTTGTACGAATCCCAGTATACGTTTTGAAATGAGTTTTGGTCTTATAATGTCCCTGTTCTTTCATCTACAGTCATTTGTTGTAGTACTTATGTAATAGATGACAGGCTTATTGCTATTCCCGAACTTCATAACTACGGCTTCAAGGCTCCGTAATTTAAAAACGAAATTAGAATCTCTGATACGAACTGTAAAGGATGTTTGGACAATGATTAGGTGTAATACAGTATTATGTTTCTGTTGATGATGCTATAAACGTTTATGGTATATTTATACTATTGCGTTTCCAAACAGGGCCTTATGCCAAGTAATAAAAGATACTATTTATTTTTGTGGCACTGTTTGCCGCAAAACGATATCATCTTCAAAAACACTGAAGGTACAACAAAATAAAAATAAAATAAAATAAAAATAAAACCAATGTGTCTATGTACTGCTAATCGCAGAAGGAAGAAACCAAAGAGCTCATCTTCCATTTAAGGATCGGTCCAAAGAGGTCAGTTTAATGCTAAGTTTTTTCTCATCGAATGAACAACGCAAGAGTAGCGACATCTAGTGACATCGACAAACAAACTGTGAACCCAAAGGTTACAAAAATGTATACTTATATCACCTTACGCAACATCAAAATATACTTAATTAGTATAGAATGAACATAATTAGATCTAATTATAGCAATTACTATCTTTAAAACACGTTTGTTTTATTTCCTATGTTATTTACTCAAATATTCACTCTGTATATTTTAAGAATACATATTGTATATAAAATAAATTATATCCGTTGGAGACCTCTTTATCCAAAAATCTCGAAAACTATATTAATAACCAGCCTGAGGTAGAATAATTAGAAAAAATCCTAGTCTTCTTTATTCAAACCAGTTTGATTATCAATTTTGGGTATTGAGTTATTAATCGTCATTTCTTTTTAACGCTATAGCGGCGCAAATCATTTGGCTTCAGCCTATAAAACAAAAGACGTTCGAAATATGAAATACCATTAAGCCCGGTAGCACATTTGACACAGCTCGCTACCTCTTTAACTCCTTTAAGCTAAGATCAGGCGTCGACCAAAACGACCTTTCGGAATTACATATACAATAAATTTAGGGCTCTTAATGTGTCTCAGCTTAAGCCATGGATTACGGATACCGTTTCAGGATGACTGGCTTGAGACTATATTTTCTTAAACTTGGATTTATTCCTGAACTAATGGGGTGGTTAAGGCGCTTTATAAAAAATGTGTTTAATTTGGTTATTTTTTATTTATTTTTTAACATTGTTGTCGTTTTCAATCATTACGTATAAATGTTGTTATTTATTTATTTTTACGAGACAAAAAATACTATTTTATCATTCCGATCGCCAGGCCCCTAAGTTTTAGGTAAGTTAGTAAACGATTAAATTAAAAAAACGTCGTAAATATTAAGAAAAATGCTCTTAAAAATACACTCACCTCGCAGGCAACCCAAAAATATTTGTCCATAAACCAAACTACCACTTAAAACCAAAGAGTTCAAATTTCGTAACACCGTTTTACGAAGAACTTCATGCGCGGCCTGCACGAGGCGCGTTCCTCCCCCACGGCGGCTCAGACTCTACTGAATTCGAGGCTCTCCGGGAAATTATCTGTTGCACTATGTTCTATACATGCGCAAAGCTCACTTGGTCAATTCGCTTTACTTGTTTAACATCGCTGCTCTATTGAAAGCCAAAGCTTCGTGTACACACACAAACCCTCCAATGTATACAACACAGACCATAGCTACATTGAGATTATGAAATTTGGTGAAATAATTTTTCGCTTTGTTTAGCAATATTCGATACGAATTTTGAGTCAAAAGGTTTTCTTTGTCAGCGTTCGTTTGTTCTATTGGGAAAAAATATTCTTCAATATTTCTTATTGTAAGAAAATGAAAACATTATCTACAGAGTGGAAGAAAATGTAAATATAGATAATATCTTTCAAGAAAGGTAGCTAAACGAACTTCCATGACTTTATTGCAAAACGTGACACAAAAATTTCATTTTTAATTAAATTGGAAATTGTAAAGTTTACAAAAAAGGTTACGACGCATCGGCGGCCCATTATGGTCTGTAAAGCCGTAAGGGGTAATTGTGGGTAATCAGGGGAATTTGTTTACCTATTTTATAGTATCAACAAACATAGGTGACCTCTTGACCTCACAAGTTTTATGTAAATACTAGAATATATATTTAAATATTTAAATGTGCTCCAATAGAAACAAAACCTATGGTTGAATTTGTAGTAGAGTGAGGCGTTTTGAGACAACTCTAGACAATTTGTGATTTAATTTGCATGGTTCTTAATTATGCTACATCTTATTGAACAAGAAATAATACAATATTTATATTTATAATAATATTCAAATAAATGAACTAAAAGACTTCAAACAAATACAGGCTGATTTAAAAAAAACATTGAATTCAATTTAAGAAAATGACACGACAGATGACACTGACAGATTGTAAATTCATTCCCTACGAGTGTTCCCCTACCAAAAATTAATTCAATGCTAATGAAATAATTAGTGAAATAACCCGTCGCATACGAACAGCGTAAATACTTTTTGGGGACCAAAATCCTGTATTATTAACATTGGGGGTGGCATTTAATCCCCTAAATACGGTAATTTTAAAGTCGAAGCGAATGGGGGCAACTGTTTAATTATGTTTATTCTAATTTAATTCCCAACACTCTGCACACAGAGAGTTAGTTGTGGACAAGTGTGTATTGACTGGAAGTGGCATAAAAGTTCAATGTTTACTAGACAAAGTAAATATATTGAAAATCATTGTTTTATGTTTGTTTTTAGAGCGCTATTTTAGTCGATTTCTTTTAATCTTCAATTTTTTTTGTATTTCAGTAGAAATTAAACAAAAAACATGGTAAAAGTTTGATTAGTATTTTTCTCTTATTATGGTTATCAAAAAATATCAGTGTCACTTCTTGCAGCCTTCATATCCACGTTTAATTTAAGGGAGCACGACACGGTCAAAAAATTAAAAAACGCTCAAAAAATATTTTTCCTGGTCTCTGCATGAAGGTGAGTTTATTTTAATTTGCACCTGTAGTCCTGTGAAGTAAAAATAATTATGTGAGGAAATGTACAGGCGAGTGCGAATGCGTTTCGTGCTTGTTCAAAATTACAGTCGAAACAAAAACGCTTTTAATTATAACGAAATTCGTGGGCGCTTAAATTTTGCTGTTTTTTTATCATTATATTATAGTTTGCTTTGGCACCTTCTTGGTACTGGTACTTGTTATAAAACGTAATTTTATGGTATCACCATCTACTACTAACGGCTCCCACTTCTTTGATTGATCTAAAAGCGCTTTTGGATGTGGTTTATTTGTGCAAACCTAATGATTTAAACTATTAGCGCGTTCAAAGAGAATTCATCATAATCATCATGTGCAAAGAATTCTTTGATCTCGTAATGTCATATTCTTCTAAAATCTGCCAATCGCTAAAGGTTAAAATTAACAGCTAATACTGTTACGACTAAATTCCATTACTTTTAAAAGCCCGTTGTGTGAATGCATACCTGAAGTAGGCCTAGTTTAATTTCAATGTAATTAACTCCAGCTTTTATTTGAGTTGTTTTTTTTACTCTTTGTACTTTCTAGGTTTTGAGTCAGAAATCAGCATCCCAAACTTGCGAGAATTACTTTGGAATCGCGTTATTTAATTTTAGTTTTACTATTTCAGGTTCATCTTGTGTTTGAATATATGCATTCCAAAAAATATTTCTTCGGTTTTATTAGTTACAAAAATGCACACAATTATTATAAATGACGTAATGATAAATTATTTAACCACACTCCTGTTAGCTATAATATAGTGTAAGTAGTATAAAATATAAAATTGGTAGTTTATCCTATAAAAAAATGAAAAAGAACTTATTCAACAATACGCACAGAAGTTGAGATGACTTGGCACAAAATGTAATTGAGGCATCATGTGACATTCAAAATCAATGTATCCACGAAGTTCTTGCTTACACACAAAATTAGGCCTGATGTTCATTTAATACGTAAAAGAATCGTATCATCCCATTATCACTTTAAATTCCACAATTTCCATCACGCAACTCATATTCGCAACCATGTTTCTTTCGTAATAAAAACGTCACAACAATACACAAAATGAATATGGAAAACAAATTAGGCTCAGAACGTACTTCGCCTTAACACAATTACGGGAGTAGAGTCATCCGTTTGTATGTATATCACAACGCATTAACATAGTAATGCCGCAGAGCTTGCCTTTAACAATTAGCTAATCAAATTAGGTGGTAATTTAAAAAAAAAATTCCTCATGTCTGTATAAGACACAGGTTTTATCACAAAATAGGCTGTTTGTAAACAGCTGAAGTCAAATATTTATTCTGTTGATTATAATTGTTTTTAATTTGTACAAGGATTTTATTTAAACATCGAATGAGCACTAGGGCGACCTCCGTGGTCGAGTGGCGTACGCACCGGTTTCAAGGTGTCGCTAGCTCTGAGGTCCCGGGTTCGATCCCCGATCGGGTCAATGTAAAGATTCACATTTCTACATTGTCTCGGGTCTGGGTGTTTATGGTACCTTCGTTGTATCTGAATTCCATAACACAAGTGCTTTTGCAACTTACTTTGGGTTCAGAACAATGTATGTGATGTTGTCCGCATTTATTTATTTATTATTTATTTATTTATAGGGTTTTGATAAATAAAACTAGTCAAGAGCGAGTCAGAGGAGCGATGACGGTTAAGTATAAATAGGCTACAGGATAGATAAATGGATCTGCTTTCGATTTTTGTTTTCATTATTTCTTGTTAATACTAATATCACATCATCTTTGAGAATTTCAACTGCATAGCTATAATGATGTATATGATCTTATACAAATATGATCGCAAAGGTTTTTGTGATCATATATTTGTTGGTGGGACACCTATACATTTAGGGAGGGTATCAACCAATTTTATTTTTCAAAGCGCTTATACTTAGCCTCTTACAGAAAGCTAAAGTTAAATGTGTGAAAAATAATATTTAGGACTATTTCGGTTTAACTCTCTTTAAACTCAAAAAGGCTTACATGCTACTTGTAATTTCTTTTAAATGGCATTAAACGACCTTTCTACTGCTCTTTCAAAAGGTCAGGTGCATAGAATTCACGTGAACACGTGTAACGGAAAGGGTGACTCTCAGAGTTACTTTTCCACCTACGTGAAGTCAATTTCTTCTTATTGAATGTATTACTAGTTGCACTCATATTTTTATTAAGGTTTCCAGAATATTGCATTCTAATTCTGTGAAGTATTAAACATGAGTATCCTTTGAATAGAATGAACTTTTACTTTGATTTTAGAAAGGGATTTTGTAGTGATCGTCATTTATTTGTTACCGGCTTGAGATGAGGTAATGACGTATATTAAAATTAAGAGCCGTAAAAAAGTAGCTTTCGTATATACTACAGTACAGCCGTAAAAAATGCCTTTTGGTCGTCGGTTTTCACAGGTTTCTTATGTATTTATAAGGTCTGGAAAAAGACGAGAAAACACAACATCGAAGGTTAAAAGTAAACAAATCACAGGGAACTATACAACATCTGTCAC
Organism: Trichoplusia ni; assembly: GCF_003590095.1. NCBI lineage: Eukaryota > Metazoa > Arthropoda > Insecta > Lepidoptera > Noctuidae > Trichoplusia > Trichoplusia ni. The sequence continues at coordinate 12,453,482 of NC_039484.1, read as the reverse complement.
GAAGTTAAACTAGTTTTTTAATAAAAATATCAAAGAAAAAATAAAATTTATTTTGTAAGAAAAAATAAATAAATTGAAATTGACAGTTCCATTATAAAATTTTCTGAAGTCTATTGCAATTTGTGTAAACTCTTTGAACTTAGGCATTAAATGAAAAATGGTTGAAAATCTATTTAATACGAAGTAAAAGGTTACATCTTTCCAAAGATTTCATCTCTCTCAAAATAAATAAAGCTGAAACGGTTTTACAAAACTCATTAAGTCAACGTTCTATGATAAAAATCACATAACGGCGAGACATAAAACCAACACATCAGTATGCTGTCCAAATATTTGTCCTTTCGAGGCATGACCTTAAACGCCGAAATATCTTCCAATATTGTGCTTACAGAGTAATTTCGGTGTTCGAACATTTTCAATTAAAACACAAGACAATACGAATTTCCATTTGATTAAACAACGAGATATGAAAGTGGAATTAAAGAATATACGAGAGATGTCTGGGGGGCATGTGAACGTAACACAAAAGCGATCTTGTGTGGTTGTTTTAAAGAGACGCTGCTTCCTGTCTGCCGGGCGCGTAAGCGACGCGATTTGTAAGAAACAGCGATTTTTCTATGTGTCATTTAATACAATAAATAAATAAACTTGTTTTTTTTTTATAAGAATGTTAACTACATGCCTACTTCGATTGTGAAGGTCGTTTATATCTTATGTGGTACTTAGGTACAATAAAGACGTGGCATTTGAAACAATTGTACATTATCACAGATTTAATAGGTCAGATGTAAGTGGTCGGACAAGTTACACGAATAAAAATAGTAGAAAAAATACTTTATTGCTTCCATATTATAAATGTTAACAGATGACATGTTATAATTGAGAATAGTATGGACTCTGTTTAGCACAGCACTACTATTTATCACTAAATACTAAATACCACTCAAAAAAGAAAAAATGAAAATCGCTCTCGCTTGTAACACTCACCATTTATAAAAGAAACATCACTGGTAGGGTCATAGAACAAAGGGTGGTCTCGAAACTGGAGGGTCCACCACTCCACTTGCTTTGTCCCCTGTGTCACATTGTTTAACTTTCTGACACACCTACGTTCACACATCACATGGCCTGTGTTTTGTGTTATTACACACAGTTTGAGGTTTTTTTGACGATTTGAGGTTTTTCTAAGCTTAATTTAACAGAAAATTATTATTGTTCTGATAGGATTTGGTAGTTTGGATGCTGTTGAGTATTATTCTTATTCTTCCTTGCACACAAAATTAATGGGACACAAGTGTGATTCACAGTAAAAGTTTTCTTAAAGCAGACTAAAAATTAAAAAAAATATAGTAACTGCCAGTATACTACTTCTACTATAGACCTATACATTGGGATAATTTATAAATTAAAAATTAAATACTAAAATATTATTGGCCAATCATCAAGTAATTTGAAAAAAAAAACATTAAATAAAATTAAGTCATTTATTATCAAAGTATTTTAAATCTCAACAATTATGTCAGAATTTCTCTAAAAGCTTTGCCGAAATCGACAGTTACTGTATCAAACAATGGGGAACGAGCCCATTGTCATTCCGCAGACACAATAGGATTCGGCTGAGAATTTAACATCACAAAAATCCAATAACACTTTACTAGACCTCAATTTACAGGTCAGAACCCAGACTTGGATAAAAATAAGTCGGTCAAGAAATTCAAGAATTTTAGGCCGTTTTAATTTTGACATTCACTTACTTCGTCTGGGATTTTGTGTGCTAAGGAATTACTTAGCAATTAATACTCTTTAAAATGTAATTTTCTAAAAAAAGACGAAACTTAAGTTTACCAACTAAACACGGTGGTCAAGCAACGGTTTTAGTAAGGTAATAATTTTATGACACGAATTTTGTTGCAAATTCGATTTTTTTAGAAGTAATAAACCAAATGGAGTATAAATCTCCATTACAAGAACCTCAAACGTACTAAAAATTAAAATAAATACTTCGTCCCATTACTATTTAATAAGGCTATATCAGTTACAATTCATAAAAGCCCTTTAGATATTCTATCACCCTGAATAGAACGGTTAATGTGTTGAAAGGGTGAAAAAGTAAATAGTGTCGTGAACTTCAACGGGCAATAACCAGAGGACCTGCTATTAACTCTTAAGGTAAGGCTGTTGACATTGTGGAAAAGAGACGAAACTCTACACATTGTAATGCGCTGTCTTGCTTACACAATGACGACAGTCCTGGTTTAAGAGTTTATGGTAGAGATCCTGATAGCTATTCGCACTGACATTCGCTGATAGTTTCTATTTGTTTAAATCCTAAGTAAATTTCAAGAAAAACTGATATTGATGCGTTTGGATTAATACGTGAGTGAATTGATGATTTACTCACGTAGAAATTTTTGAAGTCAATATCAGTCCTGGTAGTCTCAATGATGCTGATTTCTTCTTTTATATATTTTTATAGCCTTTTTGTCTCTTTTTTATGAACTAAAATAAGTTTCTAAATCTTGCATTGTATGTAAAGATAATATTTAAATAGAAATAACTTTATCAGCTACCAAAAACTTTGGCCCTTAACTACTGGCTGATGTAAAGGTAATTAACAACTTTCTTATTCACAACATTTGGCGAAATAAATCTACTTTCTTTAAAAAAAGATTGCTGGTCTGGTTTGGAATTATCTTTACTCATTTAATTTTAATGTAAAGAGAATAATGAAACATTTATATTCTCCAATTAAGACTGATTACCATCTATTTATGTTAAGTTCAAAACCTTATCTTGCAAAAGACCTCATAATTTAAATCACAAACATCACTAAATATATTCTAATTGAAGCACTTCAAACGAAGAAAATAGTGGGCTATATAACGTAGGATCATAACGAAATCCGAACTAGTTTATACGAAACTGCCCTCTATTATAGATATTCGACTTTTATGTATCATAAAAAGTTATCGTAAAAACATTCGCACCATGTTTTATTACAATAAACTACTCTGCTCCCTCCAAGAATCGAATTCAAGACTCTTCAATTCACATTTCGCCACTCATAAAACACATAAATAAATTGGATATTTGAGGAAAAAAGTGATCCGCGAGAGATTTTTATTGTTTCCCCAAGTGTCAGTCGTGACCAAGGTAGCTGATTGACAGGTTGTGGGAAAATGGTCCTTCAGCAATTGTCATAAGGTTAATTAATGTGTAAAGGGTTTTGTAGCTCGAGTCGGATGCCTGTGACATCCTTTTGTACAGAACTGGCGTGCTTTTGTTTAATAGCGCCTTTGTTTGTGTGTTTGCTAACAACGTTGGAACTCTTATTAACTGGATGACATACAAGTTCGTTATAATTAAAAAGAAAATCAGTTTTCCATTTTCATACGAGGAACGTTCTGTTTCTGATGTGTTGAGGTTTTAATCATGACCTATAAAAACTGAGTTAACTGGAGCGTTGCCTTTGACTTTTATGTAATGGCTTTTTTATACCTCTCAGTGAACCTTTTTAAATGCATTCCATTGAAAAAATAGTACATAATAATTAAGTATAAGTTCTTTGATTACACAACTTAATTATGACCTCACTAATAAAGGCTGCAATTACTGGACTGATTAAATTTCAATACATTTGCTTTGTTTAATACAAACACAAACTTATATCAAAGTTTCCATTACAAATATTGCGAATTGCTGTAACCATTCATGCGTGCATAACATTAGACTTAGCTGTAGATTTAATCGCTTATTACTACCATTTTCATGTCGAAAATTCTAAACGAATCCAATTTTTAGATCCATTGAAAATATGTTTTGTAATTTAAATTCAGCGCGGTATGGAAACGCAGCGGTGGTTATTGAACATTAGGTTAGTGACTTTAGATTGGAGATAGGTGGTTTATTTGGTAGGGGGGTACGGTGTTTCGGAATAAGGGGCATATTAACTGGAATTCCTTTCAGATTGGCCCCGGTCTCGACCCTCATCAGATTGGACACTGTCATTACACATTAGATAATTTCGGATAGTCTCATGTTGTGTACAGACACGAAATGAAGTGTACATTGTATATTAACATATTTCATACTAAAAAGGTCGAGAATAAATGGAACTTCGAACCGTTCTATTAAAATTTCAGATTGGTCAATTTCAGTTTTGATGTGAAACCTTTTTTTTAATGGCGAGGACTAATTAAATTTTGGCCGACGGCATTGACCCGGCTCCCGTTTGAGGAAGCGAAAGCTCAGCATTAAAGTAAGCAAGTAAGCATTAAAAAAACCTTTACTTTGGAAAATATTACGAAAATGGTGTGTATCTAATGAGAAGCCTACAGAATTATCAAACTCTACCCTGCAGACGCTCTTTTCAGCAAATATTTCTTGAATTATTCTCTAAGAAATTAAAGTATTAATTAATATCGATCTCAAATCCACTCAACCGCAAAATCTGCTTAAATAATTACATCTCCGAGTGGCTAATATTTCGTATGCCTGTCTCATAATTTAACATCTCTATCTAAACATAAGTTCTAAACTTAATTAACAATTTTATATTTGAAAGGTTTTTTATTAATGTGGAGTTAAAAATGTTATGACCCGAATTTGGCACAGTCGACCCTATTAGTATGCTAACAGCATTCATTTTAAGTCTGAGGCTACTAACTTGAATTTTAAGAGGATTGATTACTGAATTTTGAATAATATTTGAAACACGGTCCTAATTGTGCATGTCTAATTTATAGTTACTATTTTCAATACGGCTTTTCTACTTCGCTTTTAATGGGAACCCTTTAAGTATCTCAAGATTTTTAGAACATACATATTTCTCATACATGTTTCTCGCAATCTATTGTTTATTCTGCTTACTTGGAATCAATCAAGTAGCTTTTTATTATTATTTGAACTTACTGAAAGACTCTCTCTTTTAATTAAGACAAAACATCAAAATATATTCAGGATTCATAGCCTTCCTTTACAATGACACAAACGTATTAAACTGTCAATTTAAAACTCAAACACTAATTCTAAACATCCATAAGCTTAAAACCAACTTTATCCGACCTCCAAGACTCAATATCGAAATCCACAAATCTCGAACCAACAAGAGTTCTGGTCTCGCCTGTACATACCAACTTAAATTACGCTATTACGTGAAACACCGCTGTAATACCTAACAATGGATCGCATTAGAACCTCGCCAATGAACCGCGCCACCGCAACGTGGATCACTTGATTTCCCCGAAGGCTCCTGAGATCTGTCCAAATCTTACCCTTCTCTTGTAATATACGATTTGGATAACAGATTGCCTTTGAAATTACGATTAAGTTGCGACCGACAATTTATTTCTGGATTCATTATTTGGAGGTTCAATCAGGATCGAAGCTTTAACGTGATTTGATTGGCTTGTGTGATTTCGTGTAGAGTGGCCAATGAATCATAAAATTGGCCATGAGAAACTAACACCACTTCTTCAAGTATGACTATAGCAATCGTGCAAGCGTGACACCGCTCTACACAATATACTTCATCTCACTTCCTCGGCAGGTCTTTGGTTCGAAATATACTTGAGGCGATGGAAAACGTAGTTGAAACAACTGGTTTGCATAATTTTGCCTTAGTTTATGTAACGAACTCTCGGTCTAGATCTGATTGGGGTAATGCTATAAGTCTAGTGATTCTTTTGTTTCTGATTTCAATCAAATTTAACTCTGAAGTACTGGAATAGAAACGACTGTTACATTAGTCAAATATGTAATGTTTCTTGTATTTTGTTTTTATATTTTCCTACCAATGAGGTTGAGAAATGAGCTTGTACAAAAATTAGCCGTTACTTGAAAACAACGTGGACCTTAATGGCATTATTGATAGTTCGCTCTGTGAGTAAGTTCAACAATCAATATGTGTCTTAAAAGAAATTGCACCAACCAATCAATGAAAGTAAAGTATCAAGGCGAAAATATATTTTTTATTTTTTTTTGTCTTCACGATTCAAATATAATTTAATAGTACCATGCTTAAAAATTCTTTCAAGCCCATCCTTTCTTTCATTTGTTGAACTTTTGAGAATCCTTTGAAATTTTATCGCCTGCGAAACCATTTGTTCTAAGAATTTAACATGGGTATAATTGTGTAAAATTGATAGCGTGAAATTGAATAAAGGTTTTTAAATTTATTATACCCTCGTTAAGATATGATCGTGTAACCCTTACGTTGGTAATATATTAGCTTCCTCGAATTAAAAATTGTTTCTGCATGCGTTAAAACGTTCCTCAACCAGTTAATCTAATACGTTGAATCAATATTTGTTGCGTCAACAGAATTCAGTGTCAAAAATGTAACGAACAATTTCATGAAATCCTTTACCGTGGCTTTGTGATACGAGTGTCGGGGATAATTGGAACAGTCTGTGTTCTAGAAAGACAGTAGCGCAATTACGGCGGCACCGTTTCAATGCTCTGCCGACCGCTGGCCTGCTTGCCACAAAAAACCGACTGGGTACCGTCGGAACACAAGACTGCCCGACTGGCACTTTTTGGGAGTATTTGTGTTGTATTGTAAGCAATTGTTATGTTAGATTGTATGTCAGAAGTCGGAAATAATTGGTGCGAATGAATTAGGAAAAAATATCTGCGTGTGTATTAATTGCGTTCGTGTCACAGATTGTTATTAGAATCCACTGAATGAATTAGTTCTTACACAATGACAAAATTCATTAAAAGGGTATTTAATCACAATTTTTACTTATGGACTGGTTTCATGCTTTTCTTTGCACAGGATCAAGATGTTGAAGTGTATCAAATATCATTTAAGTCGCAATTGCGTCGCGTCACAAAACAATCGCAGTCACGTGGTTAGAAGATGTAAGTTGGGATTTCTTTTTCTTTTTCCACATATTCCATTGTATCTTTGCTCCTATTAGTCGCAGCGTGATGGTATATAGCCTAAAACCTTCCTCGATGAATTTTCGATTTGGACCAGTAGTTCCTGAGATAAGCGCGTTCAAAAAAATAAACAAACTCTTTAGCTTTATATATTAGTATAGATTTTTATGCAAGTTTATAATAAAATTGGTATTGGAGACTCAAAAATAAACAAATATAGTTTCACGTGAAGCAAACTATTTACAACGAATTTCCACTCCATATTTCCCTGTTTCTGGAATCTACAAGACTATGTATGTATATGCAACATACATATGGAAATAGATTAGCAAGCCGTCTTTACAGGTGGCAACTGTATCTAATCCAAGTGTCAGTATTGTAATCGCAGCGCTTAAGGCGACAGCTCAAGTGGTTGGCTACGAATGCCTTAACCTCAAGCAATTGATCATTTAATATATAGTGTTGCGAAATTAGTTAATAGGCATTTCGAAATTTGTTTCGTCAAAGGCATGCAGTAGCAGGTTTAAAATTGAGTTAATTAGTTGAGGAAAGTGGTTTTAAGTAATTTTAACTACTTAACGTCAGTCCATATTTTTGTAGGATGAGATAATAAAAAAATAAAAATATCTGGTCAAATGCGAGACGGAATTGCGACACTGAGGGACAATTGGGCTGAAAAAAAACAATTTTCCCAAAATTTGGTCGTTGATCAAAATTAAGACCGTTTAAACCATTGCTTGTCCTGAATTTATATCGTAAAAAAAAACATTATTTTTTCATTCAACTGTCCATTATGACAGTTCTTGATATGAATCCAAATGACACTCGGAGTGACTGGGACCTCTTAATATTATAGTTCCGTTTTATCTCTGGGTACGAGACTTTGAAAAGGTACGTCACTTAATGTATAATCTTTATTCTCAGATACCAACTCAAATAAAAGTAGGTGTATTATTAAAAAATATATATAACCTATATTTCTACCAACAAAAGCATTGGATAGAAACCTCATGGTGACTCTTTTTAAATCAATCAATGTTAGAAACATAACTGAAGTGATTTATCAACGTCTGGACTGGCCTTTTGAAGAAAGCTGCATTGCCGCAGTGGTTTTAAATTGACTTGTCCCAGCAGACATGCATGCATCAGTCATCGCGAACCACAATTTGAGGGACCAACCATTTGTTAGCCAATCATAGCGTCGTGATGGAAATTAGGTACATGGTTGCTGGGATACACGAAGGAAAGCAAGTATGGTGAAAATCGGTGAGTAAAATCTCCATGCGTCCTCTACATCCGAAGAACTTTTAAAAGTAATTTTCGTGAGGATTATTCATTATTATACGATGCAACGGTTTACTCACGCCTATTTATGATTATTGCCCGACTAGTCGCATGTCGGAATCCAGGTCTAAGGTCGCCGGTTGGGCCCCAAACTAGTTTCGCAATTCCGATAATTAATTTTGGTCATAATCAGTTGCATCATTAAATAATCAGAAAAGTTTGTATCGCATTCCTTCTTTAGAGAGAAGCTCGTTATTGAAGTCTAAAGTCATAGGGTGTCGGACATTTTCGTGGTCTCATTTATTCTAAAGGTTTGATTCCGGGAAATCAAAACTGAGTTATTTCGGAAATAAATGAACGTTTATGTCTCTATATATTCCATAGTTTGAAAGCTGACACCTGAAACAAGATAAACGTTCTAAAGTTCCCGTACAAACTCAAAACAGACAGCTGAGAGTATAGGGAATGTCAAAACAAAAATATTAATTTAATGTGTGTTAATCAATCGACAACATCAGCCAGTAAAAATGTTTGAAGCTCATAGCAAGAGAAGCAGTAAGGAGATAGATAGGCTGGAATAATTGGACTGACTAGTCCCGAACTGTGTTAAAGAGGATTTTTCTTTCAATATATTTAAAAAAATATATAAAATGAGTACTCTTAGAAAACACGACTCTTGTCCGCAGATCACGCAGTTTTGTATTCCCACCTCTTTTTGAAACCCCCGCATTAGCAATTCTTTCTAAGCTTAATAATATTATGTCGTAAGTCATTGCCACTTGGGTCAGGGTTGCCTCACAAATGAGAATATAATGAGAACTGACCACGCCGTTTATTGTTTTATTATAAACAATTCATGACCTTTCTAAATATATCCTGATTTTAATACGTGGCGTTCATAAAGCCTTGTTTCTGCAATTGGCCTTTTATTACTGTGTTATTGTGGTTGTTAAAATTTATGATGGCTAGAGTACCTACTGAATGTAACAACTTTACTGGTATAATAGTTTTAGTATGTACGCCCGTCTACCTACTTTGGTTTATAAGATTTTTTTCTGATTAAGTCTTTACTATTATCTGGGTAGATCGTTAATAAGAATGGGCAATTGATGTAAAAAAGACAGCAGGAGTGAGATGGATACGACGGAAAAGAGACAGGAAAGACTTAAACAAATGCCCAAACGTGGGAATATTAGACATTGGAAAGCCTGCTCTACACTGCAGTAAACTGGGAGCTCTTCAAGCCATGTACTTACCTAGTATGAATGATATTTAAACTTTAATAGTCCATCTGTGGTAATCTTTTTGTATAAGATTTAATTTTAAAACTAGATCGAAGTTGACTCTGACCTAAACAAGCAATTCTAACTTACTCGTAACTCGGCGTAGCAAGCGTAGCATTCGTAGAAGTCGTAGCATAAGTGTGTAGCAAAACATCCTATAAAGTTATCCAAAACTAATCTAATGTCAATACATTTTTAACTATGGAGGATTACTGAAGTAAAGATTTTAACATCTCTTTGTGTTGTACATCTATATGTGACAAAGCGGCAAACATGCTACGAACGTAGCGTTAGCAGCATGATGACTTAATACACAATGGTAGGACTGTGAGTTCAGTCCCTTTGCGGATATCTTTGGTCTGGAGTTATATCCAAGATATTTGAGTTGCAAATAGTGCCTGATCAATATTCGGATATGTCGTTGAAAGGTTACCCTGCATGGAATTAAATATGCTATTCTTACATTACAAAGTCTCTTAGAAAACTATTTTGGAGGTAATACATTATTACAAAAAACATTTTTTTTTTCTATAACTTCAATTTGTAACGTAATATTCTGCTCAAAATTTGTTATGAAATAAACTTGTTTAATTGAAAACTAGAACTGAAATTCAAAAAGCTACCCATTAATAGGTAAACTATTTCATATTTTGTGTCTCTTTGGAATATATTTTTTCTAAAACAAAAGATACTCATTTCAATTTTTTAAATATATTTTATTCACTGCAGTAAGGCGTCATTGTAGGTTATTCAGGAACTAACCAATAATAAAACAATCTATATGTGACAAAGCTGTTTGACAAATCATCGTACCAAATTAAATAATGGAGTCAATTGTTACTATACAATATATTGTTTGATTTTCGTCTTCTTCTTAACATTTTCAGCAAAATACAATGTTTATACACCTACATACTTTCTTCCGACTTTTATTTCGTTCCCATTTCTTTAAAAAGTTAATTTTCCTGTTCCTTTATTTGTTATTCGCGCGCCTCTAGGCTACATTCTATATAAGTACGACAGTTATATGTACATTGTATGTTTACCTAATACCAATTTTCGTAGTATCTGTATAGCAACAAAATTAACAGTGCAAGTGCGATTCAGACTCGTAATACTCGTAATTCCGTACAAGTAAGCTGAAGAAAAAAAAGCGATACTCAATGTTAGTCAATCTCAATTAATACTTTTAGTCGTTGGTTTGGCAAAGTCAGAGATTCGTCATCTATGGAAATTGCAAAATCCAGTCTAATGAAATAGAAATATACTGACAATGAATCATTAATACGACAAAGACTACAAAGACTTCCATTTTTAGCTTTTGGTTACGGGACCCCAAACAAAAATAATATAACAATTTTTTTTTTAATAAAAATGGCTTTTCTGACCCCACCCATAATAGTTAAAATCAAATTAAAATTTAAAATTCTAACAACCCATAATCTAACTTAATAAAAAATTCTGGTTGAAAATCCGAAAGAACAAAAACAATAAGTCTTTCGAAATTCGAAAAAAAGTTCAAAAGGGAAAGTAATTAAGATAAAAGATGTCATTACGTTTTGATCTAATAAATTGGCCACGGCGAACCGTGTAAAATCTCTTATTGTTTTTATTTTTCTTCCACTTTTTCACTGAAGTGTTGTAATTGGGTTTCAGAGCTGAGGGCAGAAATAAAGTTAATTGGGTACAATTAAAAAACGCTGCAGGCTCTAAAAATATATTACACGCTATAAATCAAGACTGGAGGTGGCATTTAGGAGGTAAGTGAGTTATATAAAACAATCAACAAACTCTATAGACCGCACCTCTTTTAAATATGGATGAGTAATGTGACTTGATGGCCATAAAAATCCCTTGCTAAGACTTCCGCCATTATAGCTTTCGTCTTCGTCTTTATGATCGTAATAACATAATTTATTGTTCAATTATATTCATTTTATTGACAGTGCACTATTTTATGTAAGAAGGGTGTATTATACCAGCCTATATGTTGGTATGTCACTGTGGGGCACAAGCCTCTTCATATAAAAGGAGAGTTTGACGTGATCACCCTAGCTACGTGCGGCCAATTGTTGTCAATATTTGGAATACAGGTTTTCTCTTGATATTTTTCTACACCGTCGGTCAGATGTGTAGTAAACTAATTGAGACACACTAATTAAACATTAGTACTTGCATTAGTTAAAATCGAATCTGCACCCATAATAGAAAACAATTCCACCACGACATTTTGAAAGAATATCTCTTCTCATCATCATTAGCCTTGAATAACCCACTGCCTGGCACAGACCTCCTTTTTAAAGCCAAACTCCTCAGTCTCGTGACCTTCGCATCAGTACCACTTCTAGCTTATCTTAACTCTATGCACATACCCACATTTAAAATTCCATGTTCACACTCACCTAATTCTCAAGTATTCTGGTAATAAACTAACGTAGTACATAAAGAAGTATATCAGCTAATTACGCTGTAGTTACACAAACATTTAATATTAATAAGTCATTTCGAAATTCATATTTAGGTAAACTTTATTAGTGAAACATCAGCAAAGGGTTTTCATCCGTCCAATGATCAAAGGCCGGTGGGTCGGCAATTTCCTTCATTTGAAACAATAATGTAGTAGGTCTTTACGATTTATTGAATTTAGTCGCATTTCCAAAACGTTAACCTTTGTGGTTTACGTAATAATGACTTAAGGTAATGAGAAACGTTTCTTTTGATCACGTAATCTTTGTCAACAAGTCTTTAGAATAAATTAAGTACAAATTGTTTCATATTTATTTACCTGACGACTGCTAAACTTATTTCTAATAAGCATAGAACCTTAAAAAGGCTGTAGGACAATTATTCTTCAGCACAAAAGAACCTAGTTTATTTTTTAATCTAAAAAGTTTTAACAAACATATCCAATGGCTTCATAAGAATATAACGAAGCGCGCTACCAAGTTGTCAGCCACTAACATACTCTGAAATAAGGTTGGCAGTTATTCATATACTGTAAACGTTGAGTATACGGACGGTAAAAATACCGCACGCTTTGAATGAAGTATAAAATTTCGCATCGTCAACACAAAGGACGCGGGTGCCGCCACAAAAGTTTGATATGAAAGCCTTTTCCTTCTGTGTGTAAGGTTGACAGCCCTGCGAGCGCCTGCAGCCAACAATGTAATTTTTGCTTTTTTAATAGAAACCACAGCTTGACAAGCGAAACGTGGATATACAGTTATACAGACAGTTGCGGCAACAACTTTAAATAAGGTACTGTTATAGCCAACCCTAATTCGGTACGGGAAACCTTAGCTTTATATTTTATGAAAATTTTAAATTGAAAGTTTATTTCAGTGTTCTAAAACATTTTATGCAAGTCAGATTGAAAGGAAAGTTTTTGTCTTTTCATAACTTAGTCAAGAATAAACTTCGGGTTTTTCAAATACTCGTGAGGGTCCAAGTTTAATGATAGTGACTTGACTGACCCAAACTGCTTATTTTGTAAGTAAAAGCTTGAAAAAATTGAAATCATTTTTATTGAACTTATTTTCAGAATTCCGGTATTAAATTAGCTTGGAAAATACCTTTTCGCTACTTTTCAAAGTAAGGTAGGGACTTGCAACATTAAGCACATCTTCTTCCTAAGGAAAAAAAATATTTTCTGTAAAGAAATTCGGAGTCCATCGGTGACTTTGACGGTGGGATCGCGAGTCGAACTGACGTCACAATCAAAAACTAGTCGTGCGATCCTGATAAATACGAATGAGTAACCTGTTGTATCATTGGAGTATAAATCATACTCACAGGTTACTGTATCAACAAACAAGACAAGCACAAGCCTTTTCCATAAAGCTTGTCGAAATAATCTTCATCTTGCTCCAATAATTACCTTATACCAGCATATATATAGCCCTACGCTCGTATGGCACAAAGCAGATCTAAATATGAGGAGCGACGTCCCATTGCGAGGCTGCGGTTACTAAGCCGCTTGGCCAGGCACTGGATATAGGCAATACCTCCTTTGTTCCCGGCTTATGCTCAGCTCTGGACAGTGATTACATTTGTTTCACTGGCGCTAATACGAGTAGGCTTTTATCTGGTAATGGTATTCTAGTGCTATTAGTTTTCTGTTTAGTGATTTTCATGTGGTTTGCTGATGTTATTCTGAGTAGGTTATCTTATCAGCTGTCATTTGTTTTGTTAATATGTGGCCATTATATTTTGATTTGGCTTGAAACTTGCCCGTTGAATTGGTTTGTAAGATTCATGCATCAGATGCCCGTCATTGTTAACTTTTTGCAGTTGCTAATATTTAACAGCTTTTAAACTTTTAGCCTCCAACTAAACAAAGTTTGTACTATAAGTACTACACATTTGATAATTATACTTATATATTTAGCTCCAATACCAAAAATACAAGTTAAATTATTAAAAATACCGACTACCTACCTGGTTAACTAATGTCTTGCGCAAAGTGCTTCCATCTTACCGGTGACAAACTAGCAAAAATGCAAGTAAGAATTCGTGAAAGTAAAAGGAGAGTTTCTAAGTACTAGTGACTCTCATAAATAAATAATTAGATGGCGGAAAGTATATTACAAAGTTGTTTGTTTTCTTTTTGTTGTATGGTATGAATAATTGGTGCAAGAACTGGAAGAAAATTGTTGCATAGTTTTTATTCAATTTATACAATCCTGTGTCAGGAGGGTTGCAACTTTATTGACTAAGATATTTATTTATTTATTTTTAGGTTAGCCAACAATTGTTTACACAATACATTTACAATTTATTAACTGCTAACAATAACAGGTGTAACAATCACTTATAGGCTAACACCGCATGCACAAAAATTAAACGGATGGAGATAACAATAACAATGCAAAATTCCGTTTTTATAGCAAAAACAAACAAGACAAGATGTTTAATTAATTCCGCTTGAATTAAGCGGAAAAATAGAAAAGAGAACAAACATATCATGAAATATTAATACAAACAAAAATTCTAATATTAATACAAACAAAAATTCTAAATATGTTATTATTAAGAAAAATGACAGATACCACAATAATAATTAATTGTTTACAAAATTACAAAATTATATTACAATATAGAAAATAATATACAAAAAATGATAAAAAAGTAATCATTGTATTATTTATTTCAACATCATGTAGGACTTACAGCATAAAACATAAGAATAAAGAAAAAAAATGAAAAATCTGAAAAGAAACATTTAATGTACATTTAAGACGCACAGCGCATGCGATTATAACCTTAACACATTTTAAAGAAAACAACATCAATATATCGTTGCCATAAACTCAAACAAACTTCTAGTTAAAAAAAAAACCAGACACTCTTCCAAACCCTTAAATCTAAAAAAAAAGATCCACAAACATCCTAAAGTCCTATAACAACTTCATCAGAATCGACATTATAAACAACACGTCAAAACAATATTGTTCGCAACAAATTTTTGCATTACAGAACGAATGCAGCGACTCGACGAATATTAATAATTTATAGCCGAACTTGGAGCGTTCGTGTTCCTTACTTTTCTCATTATCATAATTTTAACGTTGTCATGTAGCTTTCCACAGGCCTTGAGCAAAGACTTTATTATTTCAACGTTTTATACAGGGTGTCATATTCTATATTTTAATTTAGTTTTTGCTTCGTTACCTGGTTGTTTTTACATCACATAATTTACTTTGTAGTATATATATTATTTACTTAATAGTTATAGTAGTTAAGATCACTGAGTGGGACATTGATTTCTCTATAAAAAAGTGTTCAGTTTCATTGAAAATACTTAATGAATTTTTAACATATTCCAGTAATTAATGATAGGAATTAGATTTGCATTTTTTCAAATAACGACTCCACTTTGACATGTTTATTTCATGGGACAAGGGGATTTTCAGAAACAGTCAAATTATGGTCACCTACACACCTAGATTCAGAACGAGCATACGTTGATTAAAAAAATATTTGGACCAAATCGCGCACGTATGTCTATTGTGGTGTTGTATACCACTCTGCTATCCGTGCTCTCGGTGGTATTTATTATTGAAAGTAATTACGCTAAAATCATAATAAACTTTTTTATAACAAGCTGTATATCTATTTATTAGATTTAAACGGTGAGAATCTGGTCAGAGTGGGCCACCTTTAATTTAAACTCGGGAGGAATGAATGCGTGTAATCAGTTCGAATGAGTCCACGCTACAGAGCGCGGCCTTATATAAACCTAGGTCACCCAGATAAGCTTTTGAAGTAGTCTATCTAGTATTTAGAATAAATTATGTATCTTTCGTTCTAAGTTACATTCCAAGCTTACATTTTATCATCTCTTAAATTAAAATAAAATTTATATATAGTAAGAATTTTATATTTTAACAATAACAATATTTTAATAAAATAAGTCATCGAAGCACTGTGACTTGAAAAATCACAATACATATAACAATAAATAGTCACGTACTTTTTTGTATTATTATCGATTTATTTTTAATTAAAACCTCACCATCAAATAAAAGTCATATAAAGTCAACTAAATATCATCGTAACAGACATAATCAAAGCGACAACTAAAAACTTTGAACCAGTCGACATTGTTTAAGCGGGATGGTGCATTACACTGCGCTAGCGGTCTCTTTTTTCTACATAGACAACGGGACTATAAAAACTGAAGCTAGACAGACCTAAAAGGATGAACTCTTATATACATATACTTATCTATCTATACTAATATATAAAGCTGAAGAGTTTGTTTGATTGTTTGTTTGAACGCGCTAATCTCAGGAACTACTGGTCCAAATTGAAAAAATATTTTTGGGTTGCATAGACCATTTATCGAGGAAGGCTTTAGGCTTATAGCCTATAGGAGCGAAGATACAAAGGAAAATGTGAAAAAAATAGGGCAGTTATAAATCATAAGTTATATCTTCTACCCACGGGGACGAAGTCGCGGGCAACAGCTAGTGTATTATATTATTATAGAACACAGCTTCATTACCTTCACTGCATGGCACGGATTACGTCAAAAGATTTTGCCGCGGGCTCTTCTAAAAATTGTATTGTGATAACGGCTTCACTTGCCGAGCGACTGATGTTTTGTATGTCCGTGACATACTAATGTAGCGACTTAAAATTAAAAAGAGATTATTTAAAAGCTTGTTAATGAGTTGTCAGTGGATAAAGAAATAATTTAATTTATTTTTACTTTTTTTATAGTGCTTTAATTGTATGACGTATATTTATTACAAAGCTGAAATGTTTCTTTTTCGGATATTTTATTAATCGAAAAAGGATTTAAGGAAGGTTATATGGCATTATGCTAAGAACAATACTCGTAGAGAGATGTAGAGTAATTCGAAGCAGCGATCGACTTATGCCACAGGTGATCACTGGAAAAATTGTAAATGAATCTAATGGGTCATTTTGATTGTTTCAGGCCTATATAGGTTCAAATGATGATTATACCTTAAACTAGCTTTTCAGTAAAATATTGAGACAAATATTAAAAAGAAACTAGACTATTTTGGCCAGATAGATGGTAAAATTTCATAAAACCTTTTTGGATAATAAATAAGCCAATCTCTCTAGACTACAAAGATCTGTATGTTGGTGATAGACTAGGCCAAGCTTGTTCCCTACTAGACTAATTTTCGCCAAAATAATACTCGTGCGTAGAACATTATGATAATTATAATCCGTAATTTGTACTAAGTTTGGACCGCAAAGATAAAATGTGGACAGAATAAACAATTCAATTGTCGGTACAGTCCTACGGAAAATAAAAAAAAAACTCGTTACTTGTTAGAAACTACTATTTTTGTTTTTTTAGGCAGTTGGAGGCTTCTAGGCTCTTAAACGAATAGACATAAAAGAGACTAACTCAACTTTACCAATCGTTTTTCACTCGTTTTTCATTTACCCACTACTTGTTAAATATGCATAATAATAATGCAATTCCAGCCTTATTCAAATAATTAGTAGAGATGACTTTACCTTGACTTTTCAAATCCAGTGACCTGATCTGATTTATTGTCTAATCACTATTATACATACTTCATTAATTAAAATTAAAACTATGCCCAAAAGAGATCAATCGCAGAACATAAAGCTTTCAAACTAAAAAAGTTTTAAGTGCTCTCACGAGTTTAAATTAATATTAAATTGGAATAATACCAAATTAAATGGAAATGTTTTATTTAAATCAATTGCAGGCATTATCAAAAAGTTATCTAAAAGTCCAACTAAACCTTAAAGTATATTTTTTATTAGTAAATATAGTAAATACTTTTTGGTCTTAAATAAACTACTGCAAATAAACTTCACAAATAACTAGGCTAAAGTTAGCCAGAGGCCTGAAAATAGGCCTATCCGAACATCCGGTGAGGCATTCACAACTCTTAAAGTAGCTTCAAGAGAAGTCGAATAAAATAAAAATAAAACCGGATTTAAAAGATATCCCTTTAAAAGTTTGTGTGCGATACTTTTGGTATCGTGAGTAGTCAATGATTAGAACACACGAAAATAAAATATTAAAGTAAGCAATCAATCATTTTTTAAACTAAAATAAGTGTTAAAATAGAAATATATAAAAAGACATTTTTTTTGTTATTGTTCCTTTTTTCAAACACACCGAGCTTAATTTTTACTTTGGTGTTCGTTGGTTTTATTATAGATACAATACAGAAGTTGGAAAACATAAGTCACGCCGGTCCTGTCAGTCAAATCAATATTAGTGTTTCATTTTTCAATATATTTTAATGATTGTTGATTCGAATTTGATGAACAGAGAATTCATTTCATTTTTTAATCAAAAAAGATTTGCAAGGTTCTTTATACTAATTGTAAACATCCTTATTTTCTACCATCTACATGACCTCGACAGGTATTACACGGGTCCGACCGAAATTTGACCTTTGGGACACTTTTTAAGTTTCAATAACTGTGCCCTAACCCAAAGTGTGTTTGAAAGCTTTGGTAGAATATTTAAATAATCTAAAGCCAATTAATGTTGGTTTTCTTAGAATTAGGGTTGCCGGGAACCTTTTTAAATGGCTTGTTTTTGTACGTGTACTTAAAATGTAGATATCGAGCTTTGTAACACGTGCTTTAGAAGTAAATAGTTTGAATACTACGAGTTGAGGCTAGAATTTATAAAATGGATACGAATTTTGTAGGTGAAACATTTATGTTTAAATATTCTTATTTAAGGTTTGATGTATTTTTTGAGGCACTTCTGTTTGTCCGTGTATCTATCCCGTCGGTCAGTGAATAAGCTGTGATATCTTTACAATTGAAATATTCACAGATGTGCTATAGTGTTTATTTGTGTTATAAAATAAGCAAAAGCAATTTGCGAATACCCTTCCTCAAGTTTCTTGCTTTCTTCATATTTATTTCTTTTTATTTTTGACGTTCACGTCATGATCTTCGGAGATTATGAAATCTACCTTTTCTACAGGGTCAGATAATTATAGGTTTAGAGGTATCGGCTACTTATTCTACTAACCATTACTATTTACAGATCCGTTACGTATCCGATCCGGTATAGTTTTTTTTTAAACAAGTCACATGCACAAAGAGACACAGTCTCAGGTCATTCATTTGTAGATGCTCAACTACTCAGATATCCGTGCAGTCAATTTAAAAAAACTAATTATAGTCTAAATATACAAATTGCTTTCACAAAATCGACAGCTAATTTCATAACAGTTTCTTTTAACACTGGCGATATTATTAGATGCTCTTTCACGAGTTTTTAAATGTCAATAAACGGGTGACCTACATGTTTAACCATCAAGGCTGTTTGCATAGCGACGCGTTAAGCTCGTCTGTTGTCACGCAAGTCGAACGCGTAACGGACAATTAAACGCCTGTAAAACTGGTTACTCGTAAAACGTTATTGTTGTTATGATAATATAACCATTAAATATCCATTAAATAACTTACAAACTTTTTGAGTGGCTAGAAATGTTCCGAAACCGAAGAGTAAAAACGGAATTGTAATACTGAGGGAACGCAGTCTGTTTTCCCGTCCCATGAACAGTCATAGCTAGACACTTGAAATTTTCAATTTTTCACAGATGATCCATCTCTATTGTCGCTGTAACAACTACTTAACTTAAATATTTTATGAGGTTAAAAAAACGGTGCCAAATAAATTTGTTGACTTGTCACCCAAAATAAAATTTTCTCCTCATTCCTTTGTACGGAACCATCTTGACCTATTATTTTTGTACAGATTTGGACGTAAATTATGACGGATATTAGACACACTGGCCCTGACGGTTAAACCAAAGCTCGTGGGTTTGATCCCCAACTAAGATAAATGTTTGTGTGATTAGCAAGTTCATTTTAAGTCTGGGTGAAATGTATCCATAATATTTTAAGGTTTAGAAATATAAATAATGATTATCAGTTGCCTAGTACTCATAATACAAGATGTTTTCTGATTATTTGCACCATGATACTTACGAAAACGACGTTTTCCTATCTTTCTTCTTTCCAACTCCAGACGCAAATGGAGATGTAATATAAGTTTGACGAGTCTGTTTGTCTGTGTCATCATAGCTCTCGAACGGATTAACCGATTCGACTTTATTAGTATTATATACAGGTCAGATGTCCCACAACATTTTCCTTATTAATTTATTCTATTGTATAAGAATAGACCTCTATTCTTATTTATACCTGTTGCAGAGTTCATTGACATTTTAGCGGTAAAGTGTGATGGTCTATTCTCCGTAACATTTTCTTATCGCGTGACATATCCGAAGTGTGTGGGGCGGTTTGACTTGTATAGCAACAGATGTCTGCGTCAAGCATAAACATACAGATCTACCTGCTTTGTTACCAAGGCTCAGGTATGTGCTAAAATATTCTGTATAGATAGGGCAAAAAACAATAGAAAAAATCTTGTGTTGCTTGTTTTGTAAATGTGGTTCTGTGAAAGTAGCTTTAGGTATCTTAATGTTTAACGATCGCTTGAATAAACACTGCCGTATACTCTGAGAAATATGTGAGTGTGACAAAAAAGATTTTAGACTACCAAATTGTTTTGTTTTATTATTAAAAATATATAATGTACAAGTTTCTTTTTTAACAATTCAATAAAAACCTTGGTATAAATATAACTCAATGTAAAGACATTTCTTATGTAAAGTATGTCTTGATAAATCTCGTGCATACATTTTAAAGACGTATACGCAAACAACTAAGATTCCTCAGCCGTGGGTGTTAGGTCCACGTGCTCTCAATGTTTACTTAGCTTTGAGTACTTATATAAAAAGTGAAGTCATCCAAGTCGTAAGCAGACATCAAACGGTACTAATATGGAAAAATGAAAATCGTGTTTGTGAGTAGCGAGGGAACATGTTTCTAATAATTCTAGTAGGTATAGTACTTGCTATAATTAATGTTAAATTATTTTCCTTAAAAATTATATCCGTACCAAGGAATTTGAAATTAGTGTTGCTGGAGTTTTCACCAGCATTCAAAACTGCACAAAGACAACCTGACTTAGGACAAGCATTCTTGGATCACACGTATATTATGTTTGTCCTACGCGGGGATCGAACTGGCGACACGTCGCTCACGTTTTGTCTTGGTGTCCATAACCGCTATCCGTGCAGTCTTACATTTAAACATGGAGTACGAGATTTTTAAGTCGAACTAACGGAATTTATACAATTTTCGAATATTCCAAGCTTGACCCTTAAGATGATGACAATTTTCATTTGTTTATAAATCTTAAAAAAATACTTGTGTAAAACAAGGTGAACGTGTGATAATGAAGTGACGGACTTGATGACGATTTAAAACTAATTTACGATTCAATATTTAAACCGAGTGTCGGTATTTTAATAGTAACTAGATTGAATTTAATTTATGTAAAATAATTTAAAATGATTTCTGTAAAATACTCGAGAAGAGAAATTGAAAATTATAACACTCACTGAATTAATGTAAAATGAAATGTACTTATAAGCACAACTCATCATATACATAGGTACGCGTGCTTCAAAAAGGGCGCGTTTCAAAACCAGAAAAAAACATTTTTCATGAGCGCAAAACTCATTTACTTCATTAAGCCTCCAGTTATTTATGATTTGCAGTTAGGCGTAGCGTTGTTTTGGACAGATAAACAATTAAATGACAAAAGGACTCTAATTGTCCAATTTAGATACGAAACCACGACTGGCTTTTGTACTCGGCTATCAAAAGGGTGATTGTTATGGCTTGAGATACATTTCGAAGCGATGCTGTTGCTATTTGTGGTTGCAATGTTGCTTAAGCCTACAACCGACTTGCTATCCCCCTATTGTCGAACTAAGGAAGATAAAATTATTAACAAAACCGCTGAAGAAAAGAGAATCCACTCCAGTGCCCTTCAGAGACTAATAACTGTAAAATGTTAAAGCACGTTCAAGAAAAAACTCATTGAAATTTTTGATCAAAATAACAACAGGAAACTTCGCGTACACAACCACGTATCCCAATGCGATGTGCGTGTTTCCGTTAAAATATATAAACGTTCTTTCTCAAGCTAATTTAAACAAAAAATAATTATCTTGAAATAAAAAAATATAACTACTAACGGTTTCGTCTCAAATTCTCTCAATATAATTTTATTCAAACTAAAAGTATTTAATTTAAAAAAAGAACTGCTTTCACATAAAGATCTCACAACAGCAAATGGTATCACAATAATTCAGCTTTCACTTCAAAAGTTACGGATTTGTGACGAAAGCAGGGGATAATTCCAAACGAAATTATTTTGTTTTAAGCTTGTCTTAGACAAATGGCATCTATTAGCGCCGACAAAACACAACCGCCTATTCAGAATATCTTACTTAATCATACGGCTACAAGTCTAAGTTACGTGATTTATGTAAAAGAAATCGCATTTCCATATATACTGCTATGAGCGATTTCTTTCAACTTTACGCTTGTTAAATGTGTCATATCATCAGGGGCAGGTAAAATGCCGACCTAACATCGGTAAATTTTTAAAGCGTACTTACTTTTATACCGTAATATCGAGCCCACTGAATAACGAGACTACAATGACACAGTCCTTTGTTAGACACTGAAACCTTCCGGTTAGTTTCACGACGGCGCAAATATCCATTTATTTCAATAGGGTTAAGGAGTATTCGTAATCCTATTCCGGTAGGCTGAATGAGTGCGGAAAGCGTCGAGACCGCTGTAATACGGCCTTCATATTTCGTGCCCGTCCAATTCATGCCTCAGCCAGAATTCTGCATTATTATCCTGTTGTTTGTTGCTCAATTTTCTTGGATGTATGTACTTATGTGGTACTTATATGGTTTGGTTTTGGCTAAATTAGGTAGTATTAAGATTTTTTCTGTAGTTTTTAAATACTATAAATAAAGTTAGACTGTGAGAATTCGTGAAAATTAATTCAATGAAAATGTGAGGCTTTTGAATCAATTACGTTTTGTAGCTCATTAATGCGATTCTTTATTTTATGTTAATATAGCCACGCCTTGACGATAGCAGTTTACGGTCTTTGCAGCAGTAGAACACTCTAGCAAGTCTAGCAACACTCTGCTAACTTATTATGTAGTTGCAAATGTTAGGGCAAAATACTGAATTTTCAAGATTTAAAAGAAACATCGGCTTAATCCGTCAGACAGATTTGCTAGAAATATGAGATTCGTATTTTTTCTACATTTTTTTCCTAAATCTCGTAAACAAAAAATTGAAGGGAGATGGTCACTTACCAGAACGTTTCTTACCAGAAAATAGAGTTTTAGAACTCTTAAAAATTCATTTTGATATCAAATAATTATAATAATTCCATGCACTGCAGGAACTTCATTGCTCTTTGCAGAAAAAGTCAATCTTTCCAGTTAGTACAAATACCGTCTTTCAAATAGGTAATGAAATCTTAGAGAGAAAATTTACGCAAACATTCGTCGAAGAATATTGTACGTAAAATCAAAGAATCTTGTAATACATTAGAACGAACTGTAAAAAACTTCATGTAAAACAAAAAAATCCTTTAAACTTATCAGCCATGCTTACGTAATTAAACTCAAGAGGCCAATGAAGGAGCTTTACGAATCTTTAACTAAAAATCGCTGTGCCATTTGCGTTTAGTTCCACATGTTTTCTCAAAGCCTTTCCAATGTTCGCGTTAAGGTAAATATTAAACAGTACATCGCTCAAAGAATGTTCAATCGCGTGAAAAGATACTGAGTTTTTATGTGCCTAAGCATTTGACTATTTTCGCTTAGTTTTATTTAAGTGAAATTGGTTTATATTGTTCTGCTGTTTAAATAGGTCACATAAAAAAGGCGCCTACCACAAGTGCATGCATCACAATAGCTTAACATGTGCATGCCGTCATGTGCTGATAGTCATTTATTTTTCGTATGGTTGATGTCCAACTTGGTTTCAGACATCTAATATGACAAAAACTTCAAGTCATAAAAAGTATTTTAGTTTAGGTATATTTCCATAAGAGTACCGTTCAAAGGGTTTATACCTATATTTTGATTTTCGACTTGTTATTTTTTTTCAAATTGCAGACAACAGCAAATAAAATACATCGCTCTTGAATCTGTCTACCAAGTTCAGGTGATCCAGCATGGTCGCAATGAAGCCATGAGGAATGCAAAAAAAAATCCAATGTTCTAGTAACACGACGACAAAGCAAACAGTCAGTATTCCTACCAAATAACTTCTTAATTTATGTTGTTTAAACAAAATGCTTAATTACCAACCGCTATATAACTCAAACATAATGTTACAAACCTGACCATAGTCAAGCAATTACGTTAACGTGGACCTTGGCAGAGGGCCAGAGTACACGAACCTTGGTTGATCTCCTGACCCGGAGTCCTACTACCTCTCGAACTAAGACTTAGTTGTGAAAGGGAGACGCGGTTTTAAACCGTGTATAGCGGTATCCCGCTCCTACATCTTCTATACTTCAAGAGATGGTAGGTCTTTCAATGCGTGTAGACAATGGTGTCACGTGACCTCGTGAACCAAGACGCTAGGTTTAGACGAGTGTACTAGGTTGGTAAGTGTTGGCATCTGTTGCACGATTGTTTGCATAATGGTGACTAAATGTGGAATGAATAGGCTACAGGCATATTGGAAACTTAGGAAATGTTGTAAAAGCTAAAGTTGGAAATTTTACCTAAAAAAACCCTAAAAAACCCTATTATTAAAGGTCCGCTCTCTGTCTGAACGTTTTTGAGCCGTATCACATGAACTGTGGTAACTAGACCGTTGAATTTTTCATAAATGGTGCCGTTCTAACAACAAGAATGATCGAGCTTATAAAAATATGAGGGTAAGTTCAAATTCATTTGCTAAGCAACCGATTTGTTTTCTTTGTCCTATTTCTACTGAACCCTAGCTGTTGATTTAAGTCCGACTTGCACTTGACCGGTTTTCACTTTAACTTAATTCTTCACACGCATGCAGGTATTGAATACTGACTGATATGTTTTGAGTAAGGTTACATTCTATAAAGAAAGTATTTTTGTGAAGTATGTAAGTGCGTTTACAGTGTATACTAAAGAGTGTCTGACGAAATATGATGACTAAATGTGACAGTAATATAACCAAACAATAAGTTTCTAAATCCTCTACATTATGATAAACTTATATTTCCATATGTCAACCCATTTGTTTTCGTCTGCGCTCCGTTAAAGTGACACATGACGTCACATGTCACAACATCTGTCAGTCTCAAGGCGATCTATTGGCTTGAGGGACGCTTGGTATGTTAGTAAACATTTATTATGGCTTTAATCATCTATTTATAGATTTTGACTAGATAATGGATCAAGGAATTATTTTATTGGAAAAAAATTACTGAAAAGAAACTAGCAATATAATAAGTTTGGTCACTAAAAGAATATCCGTATAAATGCTTAATAGGGTTACAAACATTTTTACTTTCGCAATATATTTTTTTTCAGCCGTTACTTTCCCACTGCAGGGCAAAGGCCTCCCTTAGATTCTTCCACTCTGTCCGGTCTATTGCTTTTGCCATCCACTGTTTGTGGTACGCATCCAGTTCGTCGCGCCATCTCATTCGACTTTCCCATTATTGTAATATTATTGATCCTGAAAATTTGAAGCATTATTTATACTAATACTACTATTACTTACAAATGTTATACATGCAAGAGTATGTGATGTGTGTTTATATTTCTCTATTTCACATGAAAACGAATACACAGATTTGGATGAAACTTGCCACAGATATAGAATAGATTGTAGCTTTAAATAACGAATAGGTAATTTAGGGTAACAAGGATATGTTCTACAGCCGTATTAGAAAACCGCGCAGCCGCGGGCAACGGCTAGTCCACAATAATGAACATCTTATCTATACTAATATATAAAGCTGGAGACTTTGTTTGTTTGTTTGAACGCGCTAATCTCAGGAACTACTGGTCCAAATTGTAAAATATTTTTGTGTTGAATAGACCATTCATCGAGGAAGGTTTAAACCTATAAACCATCACGCTGCGATTAATAGGAGCGAAGATACAATGTAAAATGTGAAAAAAACAGGGCAGGTATAAATCATAACTTATATCTTCTACCCACGGGGACGAAGTCGCGGGCGACAGCTAGTGTTTAGCATAAAAACAAAACACTTTCTTTTCTATCTTATTTACTTTATTAGCCACTATAATATTGTTACAATCTCTAACATACCAAATTCGAATAACTTGGCATTGTCTAGTCTAGACTGCTGTTTGACTTTAGAATGTATGTTGATGACGTCATCTGTCACTGTAAGCTTTATTAGTGTTCTGTATAACACGTTACACAGGCATCCATTGTGGTAACTATATTAGATAATGTGTTCATTTAAGTACTTTGTCTACAAATGTAGATGTAGTTATTCCTTTGTCTAATAGCCATAACTTGAAAATCTAAAGTCAAGTTAATTTACTATTATCTTATTTTAATAAGCATATAAATCATAGTTTAAAAAATAATGAAAATAAACAAAATGGGAGTCTTCAAATCCTTGCAGCTGTTTTGTGTAAAAAGATTTTTTACTTTTTTTAGAGTTTCATACCAGAGGGTAAAATCGGAATTTTATTACAGTTATTATTAAAGCTCCCTTTTCTGTCTGTCCATCTGTCACCAGGCTGCATCTCTGAATAAAATAAAAAAGAATAAAAAACTGGTACTGCTACAACAACAAATAATAAACCGGTTTCAGTTAAGATAATAATTACATGCATACATGCATGCATACATTTATAACTATTAAAAATAAACATTCAACAAAAAGATAATTTTAGTTATCCTTTATTATAATTTAACTTTCATTCAGTAATATACATAAACATCAATATAATACAGTATGTTCCTCTTTCCCCACATATACAGGTGATCATTAAATACATTATTTATGATTAAAGCAGTGTTAATATTTCGTATCGAGCCGAGAGCAGTCCGAAATGTACTTTAGAGCGAACACTGAGTGATGGCTTGACATTTATTTCCTAAATACATCACTCCACCATTGTTGGCTTCCTTTATGAAGAAAGATAAAATATTTCCTCAAGCGAGGAGGGCATTGTCGGGGAAATGTCGCGGGGAGGGAGCGCGGGAGGTTCACCACACTGTGTGGGGTAAGTGATGAGATATATGCGAGTTATAGCACTCGCCTTTGCGTGTTTTTTTTATTATTTTCTTTCCTTTTCTGTTAAAAACGGAACCTTGTTACGAAGGCTCCGCTGTCTATCCTCGCCTCCGTCTTTTTGTCTATCGCTAGACTTTAATTTATTTACAGTAGCTTGAGAGTTGACATCTAGACTTAAGCAAACTTGTTGGAACCATAACTTCGATGCGGGCCCGTTTTGTTTTGAAGCAATATATTTATTAATCCCATTTGTTCAAAACCTTTATTGTCAACTGTTTTTTGTTGCTCACGGTGTCACATGCGTAGGAAAACAAAAACTCAGGACAAGCAATTGTGGAATTACTCAAAAGTTTATCCAACGCGGGTATCACATTTGCAATCTCATCTGCTCGGCAATCCGTGCAGTAAAAAATATATGGATGAATGAAAAAGAGCTTGTCTTTAAAAAAATATTAGACTTATTGAACGTCACCGTCTAACTTTTCCCATGTATTAAATTAAATTCAAATAAAGAACATTCTTTCCATCTACGAGTGACGCCGTTCGATCCCGTGTATACACCTTTAAAGTTCGTGACCCAACTAAACTTTCCACAGACCAAACATTCGCTTATAACTTGCACGGAATCAAAGTTCGTACTGTAAACCTTCAACAAAGGCAAACGCCGACGTCAGTGAATTGACGAATATTTATGTTGTAAATTTCACTATATCGCTATACCGTGTATCGGCTATGTTACACATCGCGGAGTCTTTTCATCGAGCACCGTTAATGCTGCCTATTGTTATTGATATTCTTATATAAATAAATAGGCGTTTGTTAAAAATGCCTCTTTGTTTGTTTTTTTTTAGGTGATGTGTCAGTGGCCTGATTAGGGACGTCGTCTATTGTAGTTTTTATTGTAGCCTATTTGGATTGGCGTTCTCTTTTTATTGAATAAGTTCAATGGCAAATTTAGGGTTAGTTATTAATCTAACTATAGGCTGATTTTTGTAATTGAGAGTGCAGTGAGGTCTTGAATGAGCTTTCATGGTTTTAAACCACGACAATAATAATTGGGGCATAAAATTATACGTCGAAACTTAACGCAAAATGTCAATGAAACTAGGAATTAACCAGGACACCAATATATATTACGTAAAACGTCTCATTTAAAATACCTACGCATTCTACATAAAACATTTCAAACAATAACGGAAAATGTTAGCGAACAAATAATGCCTTTAAAACGATTCTTTAAAAATAATAAAGTACAATACCTTGTCGATCCGCGACGCATCGGCTTTGGCCAAAAGTTTGATCAACTTTGAGCCGCTTGGAATTTTGACAAAATTTTGCGATTAGATAAGAAACGGAGTTAAATCCGATTGAAAAGTTTCCATTCGACACCCTGAAGCTTACATTGTGTAGGTTGAATATAGAGAAATATTTTGGAGGATACTTTTGGGTACCTTTTACTTTTTTTGGTAGATCATTATTATAATCAAATATTTTTATCACTATAATGGCCTTAAATATTGATTCAATGCTATTTATGAATTTTAATAAAATAAAACAATAGTAAAAACTTTAACAATCTAAAGGGAAATTTCTTATAAACTATTCCAAATTCCATTTTGATAGAAATAACATTTACAAGCCATCTTACGAGTGAAAAGATAGAGTTCACTGTTAAATATTCAGCTGACTTACAGAAATCTCCAAAAAATGTTATCAAATAGATATCCTGTTACTTTAACGATCTTTATCTTGAAGACTCGAATGCTGACGAACAACAGTGAAAGTTGTCACAGGTACCTTTAAGATCATAAAATGTATTCCGTTCTTATATAGATTTCGTTGTAAATAAATTAAAATCACATAAGTCCGCTGGTATAAATCTTTATTATTTAATACGCAGTGAACTCTGTAAAGAGGATTATCATCATCATCATCATCATCAGCCTTCAGTAGTCCACTGCTGGACATTGGCTTCCCCAATCTGCGAAATAGCGCCCTGTCTTCGGCTTGCCGCATCCAGCATCCGCCTGCAGTCTTTCGTAAGTGGTCATCCCATCTGACTAGGAGGATTATATTTACCATTAAATACAAATGATACAATGGAATAATTGAAAACTCAGATAGAACTCAAACCTCTGACTGAGACCACCACGCCAACTCATTGAATGAGACGTGTCGCGGATTCGATCAAAGTCACTCAGACTCAAGACAAGCATTCATGGATCACACAATGCTTGTTCTGCGCTGGGCTCGAACCTGCAACACGTCGTGCTTACTTGGTTTGGCGCAGTGACCTCGAACACTCGGCTATCCGTGGAGTCAAATTGTCCTAATGTGATTTTTATTGCTAGTTAAATTGGATAACTGTGATTGATACCACAGCTATCAATTATTGTTGTTCCACAATATCGATATTAATTAGACTATTACATTGACAATTGCAACGGCTAATTGCTAATAGTTATCGTGTATTGCGTTAATCAGAATTGATTAATTTATGTAAACGCCATTCGTATAATATTGATGGTATATCTTTAAATTAATTGTTTTATTAATTAAATTATTCACAAAGCGAATTTTAACGCTGTCTTTTTGCTAGCCTTGGATTAGCCTGTTTATTTTTTCAAACAAAAAGTCATCAAGCAACTATGCAAAATATGTAAATAAATAATATGTAAATTCACTTTGACAATCAAACTAACTATATAGATAGTTCTATCACCATAGATAAGAAATAAAATAGTGTATATTAAAATAATGACCATATATTCAAAAAAGATATAAGGCGGATAAAATCCCATGTTTCTTAAAAAAACATATCGTATGGATAAAAACCATTTGCCTTCATCTCAACAGTTGAAGCACACTTAATATATCCGAAGGTCAATTAAAGGTCTTCGGTAAACGCGACAAGTAATCTTTACTCGGTATGCCCAATATAATTAAAATAACCAAATTGAATGTAAATGTTCAATTTCAAAATAATTACTTCGCTTCGCAGGGCAATAATATCAAATGAGTTTTGTGGTCTACAAATAATCTGGCTTTTGCTGTACAGTAATTAATATAATGGGTACTATCACACGATTTCGGCGACCACCTGGATTTTAATTAAAAGTTTAAACAAGAAATAATTACATTTTGGAAACTTTACTTTGAGAAACTTAAAAAAAAAACATAAATTCGGTGAATAAGTTGTTTGTATTTGTGCATTTAATTTAGTTGACTACTGAATTATGCGAGTGGAAGTGTAGATTAACTGGGAGAGGACTGCGACCATAATAACTTTTATCCTATTTTACTAATAAAACACATTATTTTGCATGCTCGTCTCAAACGAACTTACAGCCTACTACTTCAAGCAAACTTACTAGCACTACTTCGGCTTTTTTATTTACATATAAGCTTATAATACCCCATAGTCGAAATGTCTCCTTCCCTGTGAAAAAGTCAAGAATTTATCATTACGAGTTGATAAGAATACATGTGACTACTGACTAGCTACTACATATAGCAACTACCTATCTACCAAACTTATAACTCTATTACCAACCCTTTTACATGTTATCCATACTAATATATAAAGCTGAAGAGTTTGTTTGTTTGATTGTTTGAACGCGCTAATCTCTGAACTACTGGTTCAAATAGAAAAAATCTTTTTGTGTTGAATAGACCATTCATCGAGGAAGGTTTTAGGCTATAGTTTTAGGTTTATACCATCACGCTCCTACTAATAGGAGCGAAGATACAATGAAAAATGTGGAAAAAACATGGCGGGTACAAATGAAAGAAGAAAGAAAGAGAGAGTGTGTACAAATTATTAAATAAATATATGAACAAGCTTTTGCACAACATACAAACTTTTTACTCAATATCCAGAGAATTCTTCAATAAATCTCGTGAGCCACATCTTGTACAGAACCCGTTGCTACTATCGGCCCCTATTTTCCGTTAAAGCCACATTTCGGGAAACTATACAATTGATGCCTACTCCCAAGTCTCCCGGATCGCCTACTTTACGAGTACTTTATTTTAAAATGTTTGTACGTCTTTCTGTAGAGTTCGCGTTGAATTTCGTTTGTTTCGGTTTTTTTAGTTTTTGTTCTGGATTTATCTGATGTTGTATTTAAATTATTAAAAGAGGTCGTAATGAGTGACATGTGCACGGAGAGAGCCCTTCAGCTGTCATTTATCAAAAAGATAAATTGAACAAACAATTTCATATTGTTTATCCTACAATTATGAGCAACGTATTATTTTTTTGTTTTTCTGTTGCATTTAAATTTATCAGTAAAATGTTTAGATGAGTATTTCGTGTATCCAAAAATGTATGTTTGGTTTGCAAAACAAAACAATATATGTATCCACAATCCATTTACTGTTTAATGTGCTGCATTAATTAATTTATATAACACCTTAAAACCACAAATTGTATTTATTTAATTTTGGTCCAACGTAAAATATTTAATGAATAAAATAACATTTAGCTAACGGTTGCATAGTTGTTTGTTTTCAGATAACTTGAACTACTAATAACAAACGAATTCATCAATCCGTCAGTTGCGCTGCAGTTGTTTGCAATTTAATTTACTTTTTAAATTAAATAAGCTAGAATAAGATGGAATAATTCAATGTGATGGATAGTCTTCAAAAATAATATTAACAAAATTAATTAAAAGCCTCACTCCACATGTTTTTTAAAACAACCGTTTCAATAAAAAAGTTTGGTTATTATTATTATACATTTCAAATATTGATGCGAAAGAATAACAGTAAGATATTTCCAAAATAGTACCATTACATCACCAATCTGAGATCATTTATATTTTATTTCCTACATTTTTGGCAGTAAAATAAATGTCAAAATTTCTTACTTTAGAAAGCCCGCCTTTGTACAATAAATCAATCATAAGTAGAAAAATCTACATCAGATACAAATTTCACAACAAGAAATAAAACTACTACTAAATCTGACACTAATATAATGAATTATAATAAAATTAACCAAGAAAAAAGATGCTTCGTAAAATATACATTTAAAATTATTCTTTACGAATGCTCTCAAGCCTAACAGGGAGGGTAGACGTGCCCATGAATAATTATTTGACCCTCTCCAATTAAAAAGTGCCGAGTTGCTACAGGTATTTAACACTTCACAAACCTTGTTATTTGTGAATCATTTAACAAAATACCTGAAAAAAGGGCTGAACACACTTCATGCCCTTGACAATATTGTGTAAGAAAGATTATGTTGATAAACAAAATCTTTTGTTGCAACAAATTAAATGTTTCATGAACGGTACTTGAAGAAAGCTTGGATTTCTTCCAAGCATACATGATAATAGAAATTGCTCAAATGTGTGGAAAAACATTCCTTTTCAAGAAATACTTGATTTCTTGCTTCACGTACACATGAGCGATCTGATCAATACAAATATTTCAAGACAAGTTATTTATCTGTCGAAGGTTTATATTATTACATTTATTGATCTTATATCGAGTATTCTTTTCATTGGTCTCATATTAGCAATTTGGACAATGACCGGCCAATGTGACCGCTTAACAATGTAATGAATTTAAAGTCTGCAGAACGAATGTGTATTTTTATAGAAACTCAAACTTAATCTTTCATAAAATGAGCTTCTTTGAAATATAAATGTATTGGTTAACCACTGAAAAGAAAATAAATCGCTTATTAGACTCTACGAAAAATTTGCTACGAGATGCTACGCTGCTACGAGAGCGTAAAATTAAACTTCAGACATGGTCCCGTTTTTGCCACACCGCTATTAATCCATAATCTTCTCGACCCAGGACCCACAATTAGCCAAAAATAATTGGGGATCCAATAAAAGAAGTTCCGTAAAATCGGAACGAATATCCTAACATTTGTTTTTCGGGCGAAACTAATTCGTATTCGTATAAATGATTACGATCGTCAAACGATTCGTTACAGATATCGATGAACAATTGATAACTGTTTTAAGTGGAAATAAGAATAAACTTTATCCATTTATAACACGAATAGGACTATATTAACGAGTAAGAAAACAATGCCAGAAGTAAAAGACTTAAAGGAAATCTCGTAGATAATACTCAAATACCTTCCCTCTATTATTATAATATTGTAAACGCGGAAAGTATGGGTGTATGGATGTGTGGACGTTTGTTCCTCTTTGACGCAAAAAACCACTTAACGGATTTAGACGAAACTTGGTACACTGATAGTTAAGATAAGTTAGTTACTCACCAGGGATTAACACATTTTAATCCTGATTTTATATTCCTGTGGGATCATTTTCGTTTTGTAGTTTTGGGCCCGCGGGCAGCAACTAATGAAATTATAATAATAAATTATTTTATACTAGCAATTCATACTTAACTAGTGTGCCATAATACCAAAACTGCAACATGAATAATACGATCGTTTCTTACGGAGAGCATACGGCACATGGATCCGCATCTGTTTCGTGTAACTGGTCTTGTTTTTGCTCCACGTTTTTATTTACTATGATCTAGAACTGAATGTACGCCAGTGTATTTCTAGCTAGGAATTATTTTTAGGTGAACACGGCTGGATATTTTAAGTTTGAAACTGAGGCTAAGGTCAGCAGATCACGAGGAACAGTGAATGTTTATCACAATAATGTAACGTTTTGTGCCTGGTAAGGAGGAAGTTTTCCTGTAGACTTTAGTTCGGTTCGACTCTGTATACTTATAAGAGTATCTTGCCAATTATTAATCTTACTTTGAACAAAGGATTTACATGACTATTTGAAATTGTTAAAAGTACATTTATATACCACTTTTTACACGAAAAGTAGAGTCAAAGTAGTGCTAATTTGGACTATTCGAAAAAGAATAATTGGGTGAAAGTCTATCTTATACTTCTTAAACCCGAAAAATCATAGTTAATGTAGTGGGCAAAATAATATGTGACGAAAAAAAAAATTATAGGGAAAACCCAGTGTTAAACATGTAAGATTTAAACCGTCGACAAAATTATAACGTATTTTGAAACAGAAAAAAAAAACAATAAGAGACGATACCCAAAAACACCGTTAGAAATTCACTGTTGCTCGTATTTTACAAAAGCAAACCGAATGGCAAACTGCAAAATAAATTCATTTTATCAGTTTAAAATATCAACTCCTAAAGGATCAGTTCATTAACCTCCAGTGATTTCCTAAACATTCCTGCTTCGTATCAAGCAGTCGATCTTTATTTATTCGCTTTAGATATTCGAACCAGCAGACCGAATAATCATCAGGTAATATATTAAAAAAAATCTATTACAGATTGTCTGGGGCTGATTTTACCAAAAGCTAATTCTTTATACCTGTGAAATTATAACAATGAGTTTGAAATGGGATTGTAATTATTGTGAACTTGCATAGAGGTTCGCATTTCCTGATTCGACGGCGCTAGACAATGAACGTCATTTATTATATTGTTGATAATTGTGTGGTGTGGATAGGTAGTCATAATCTTACACCTAATCTAGTGCGCAATTATCAGGCAATATAGCAGACCTGTATTGCTTAGCTTTCTCGTGGAAAAAATGTTGTTCGATTCCGTAACGAATGATTATAATGCAATCCTACAACTAAGGCCTTGTATTAGGCTGTAACTTTTCTTTTACAGTTATATTTTTATGCTACCGTTTTAAACAAATAAAATAATATTTTTTTAACCGACTTCAAATAAAAACTAATTAGAAATTTGTATGGGACCATAAGCGGTTAGCCAGAAAGCTATTTCCAGTTAAATGAAAAATAATCGAGAACGTATTTTGTTTCTTCTTTTTTTTGTTTAAGTTGGTTAAAAATAAGAGGCGCTCATACAACACTTATATTTTTTTCCGTTATTAGATAATGGTATGGAAACCTGTCTCTATTTAGCCGATTTTTAATTAATTTCAGGAATATAAATACAATTCATATTGAACGAAACCTTCAAACAAATAGCTAGAACATACAGCTGTGCTAATTTCCGTTTCGTGTACAATTTTCTTTTTAGTTTCCATTCAAAGTCAAGGCGAAGTATTTGTATTCATGTAAAGTATTCACGCTCTTGGAAATAGCCAGAGCGACTGTAACTGGCATTGGCTGATCCAATTGTAATTCTAATGGAGAAAACGTTGTTAGTCTTCAAAATCTTTCGGTTGAAAAAATAATGTTTCACAATTGTTTACTTGTTCAGTTGATTTGTTAAGTAGTAGCAGTATAATTAAAATAATATTAAAAGACAACACAAATTCGAAATATACGATTTGAAAGGTGTCAACATAAATGACAAAAAATTACAAACCCATTTATAAAACAAAACGAAAAGCCGTACCTACAAAAAGCCGCAACAAATTCTGTTGACTGACTTTTCTTTATTAAATTGATCGTAAAACAAATGACGTCCAGCTAAATCCAATTTCAAGTTCAAAGTTGTAAACAAGTTGTTACTTCAATTGCAAACAATTTTCAAGATGGTTTCAGCTAGTGACATGGAGTATAACGCTGTACCCTTGCTCGATATACCACAGCCATGACTTACAAAGTAGCAGATTAACAGCAATTTTCTCATACGCCTTCAAGTTTTAATACCTCAATTCCTTGAATGCATGGACTGGAATTACTTTTCAGTCGTTACCACCTAACTGTAAATTTTAACTCGAATTTATGGTAGTTTTAGGATGAGAATTTTGAGATTGGTATTCTCTCTGTGGCACTTTAGGCAGATAAAATACCAAATGAAAAAATACCATAAATGAATAAATTAAAAGCCCTCTTTGGTGCTTCCGACACAATTCTTGTATTTTGATGTGAAAGCTGCAGTCTTAAATTCATTATCTAAAGCTTTTTCTAGTAAAAACACTTTTTCAAAAAAATCAGCATATGTATTTTTTTAGCCTTGCTCAACAACATTGCGCGTAGGTGTGAATACATATTTACATGTGTATTGAAAATGTTTCAACACCAGATGAAAGTCAGCGATAATTCGCTAAATACCAAAAATAGAACGACTTACAAATGAGACAATAAAAACATTCGTAAAGTTCTTTAACAACCAAATATTATCAAGCTCGATAATTGATTTTTAGAACAAATTAAAACTTCAAAGGGAACATTCAGAGGGAATTGTCAAAAGTAATTTGTCAACAAGTACCGACTGCATAAAAGTGAGCCGGTGATAATTCTTCCAAGAAAATGATGCGAACGCCATATGTTTGTGAAAATTAACGACGATCTTCCTTCATATTGTTTTTATGAAGGTCATAACCGAACCGCTAGTTGTGACCCTGGTGATTCTGGAAAACCTAACACGAAATAGTATTAGATTTATAACACACAAATCGGCTAAAATATGAAATAACACTAGAATATTTTCTAACAGAAAATTCAGAGGCTTGACAATGACACAGACTCTGAAAGTCGTTGAACTGGCAATGGTCGATGTACGAACAAACGGACGTCAAAACCTTCAGCAAGGCTACATTAATTCCTTGTTTAAAGTTTATATCGTACATACCTGTGAAATACAGGTTTCACTAAGAGTTTTTCCTTTTCATACAAAAAAATATTGCAATTGACACATTTTATTTCTAAAATACGTAGCTACACCAATGTTTTTTAATAGAATTCAGTTAAAATATCAAACGACTAGTTGAAACTATACGCCATAGAGTCATTGACCTACCAATTCAACATAAAGCTTATCAGTCAAAGATGGTTCTGATTATAAAAATAGTTAACGCTAATTAAACCGAAACGAATTCTCCAAATATTTTGGGAACAATTAAGACTTTAATCTATGTTCTAAAAGATCTAGAATTCTGAAATTATTCTTTTAGTATAATGCGATCTGAATTGAATTATACTTAGAAAAATTATGGATATGTACAAAAA